>NC_041384.1:123314403-123373801 GCF_002162155.2 Triticum dicoccoides | reverse complement strand
CTACACCTGTTGATACCTTACCTGCAATCCTAAATGCTTAGTATAGGATGCTAGTTTATCATCATTGGCCCTACATTCTTGTCAGTCTGCCTTGCTATACTATCGGGCCGTGATCACTTGGGAGGTGATCACGGGTATATACTATACATACATACATACTATACAGATGGTGACTAAAGTCGGGTCAGCTCATTGAGTACCCGCAAGTGATTCTGACGAGGGGGCTGAAAGGACAGGTGGCTCCATCCCGGTAGAGGTGGGCCTGGGTTCCCGACGGCCCCCGACTGTTACTTTGTGGCGGAGCGGCAGGGCAGGTTGAGACCACCTAGGAGACAGGTGGGCCTGGCCCTGTTCGGCGTTCGCGGATACTTAACACGCTTAACGAGATCTTGGTATTTGATCTGAGTCTGGCTACTGGCCTATACGCACTAACCATCTACGCGGGAGTAGTTATGGGTATCCCGGCGTCGTGGTATCAGACGAAGCCTTCTTGACGTCAGCGACTGAGTGGCGCGCGCCGGGTTGGACTGCGTTAACGCAACTTCCTTTGTAATGGAGGTTGCTAGGTCTGCTCACCGGCCGCGTACGCAACGTGCAGGTGTGCAATGGGCGATGGGCCCAGACCCCTGCGCGCATAGGATTTAGACCAGCGTGCTGACCTCTCTGTTGTGCCTAGGTGGGGCTGCGACGTGTTGATCTTCCGAGGCCGGGCATGACCCAGGAAAGTGTGTCCGGCCAAATGGGATCGAGCGTGTTGGGGAATGTGGTGCACCCCTGCAGGGAAGTTAATCTATTCGAATAGCTGTGATCTTCGGTAACAGGACGACTTGGAGTTGTACCTTGACCTTATGACAACTAGAACCGGATACTTAATAAAACACACCCTTCCAAGTTCCACAGACAACCCGGTGGTCGCTCTCTCTCAGGGATACGAGGAGAGGATCGCCGGGTAGGATTATGCTACTGGCGATGCTACTTGGAGATGCTACTTGGAGATGCTACTTGGAGGACTTCAATCTACTCTCTTCTACATGCTGCAAGACGGAGGCTGCCAGAAGCGTAGTCTTCGACAGGATTAGCTATCCCCCTCTTATTCTGGCATTCTGCAGTTCAGTCCACCGATATGGCCTCCTTACACATATACCCATGCATATGTAGTGTAGTTCCTTGCTTGCGAGTACTTTGGATGAGTACTCACAGTTGCTTTCTCCCTCTTTTCCCCCTTTCCCTTCTACCTGGTTGTCGCAACCAGATGCTGGAGTCCAGGAGCCAGACGCCACCGTCGACGACGACCCCTACTACACCGGAGGTGCCCCTACTACGTGCAGCCCGCTGACGACGACCTGGAGTAGTTTAGGAGGATCCCAGGCAGGAGGCCTGCGCCTCTTTCGATCTGTATCCCAGTTTGTGTTAGCCATCTTATGGCAACTTGTTTAACTTATGTCTGTACTCAGATATTGTTGCTTCCGCTGACTTGTCTATGATCGAGCACTTGTATTCGAGCCCTCGAGGCCCCTGGCTTGTATTATGATGCTTGTATGACTTATTTTATTTGTAGAGTTGTGTTGTGATATCTTCCCGTGAGTCCCTGATCTTGATCGTACACGTTTGCGTGCATGATTAGTGTACGATTGAATCGGGGGCGTCACATTAAGCTTATGGGTAGGAGAAGTGTAGTGAGGTGGAGCTGCAGCAAGCACTAAGCATATATGGTGGCTAACATACGCAAATAAGAGCAACAAGAGAAGCAACGCAACAGTCGTGAAGCTAGAAGTGATCAGGAAGTGATCCTGAAACTACTTACGTCCGAGCATAACACAAGAACCGTGTTCACTTTCCGGACTCCGCCGAAAAGAGACCATCACGGCTACACACGCGATTGTTTCATTTTAATTAAGTTTAGTTTCAAGTTCTCTACAACCGGACATTAACAAATTCCCATCTGCCACATAACCGCGGGCATGGCTTTCGAAAGTTCAAACCCTGCAGGGGTGTCCCAACTTAGCCCATCACAAGCTCTCACGGTCAATGAAGGATATTCCTTCTCCCATGAAGACCCGATCAGCCTCGGAATCCCGGTTACAAGACATTTCGACAATGGTAAAACAAGACTAGCAAAGCCGCCTGATGTGTCAACATCCCGATAGGAGTCGCACGTATCTCGTTCTCAGGACACACCGGATAGGTCAAGCTACGAGTAAAACCAGCCCTCAAGTTGCCCCGAGGTGGCCCCGCAGGTTGCCCGATTCGGACCAACACTTAGAGAAGCACTGGCCCCGGGGGGTTAAAATAAAGATGACCCTCGAGTTAATTACTCCCAAGGGAAAAAGGTATAGGTTGTTAGGCAAATGTAAAACCAAGGTTGGGCCTTGCTGGAGGAGTTTTATTCAAAGCGAACTGTCAAGGGGTTCCCATAACACCCAACCGCGTAAGGGACGCAAAATCAAGGAACATAACACCGGTATGACGGAAACTAGGGCGGCAAGAGTGGAACAAAACACCAGGCATAAGCCCGAGCCTTCCATCCTTTACCAAGTATATAGATGCATTAAAGTAAATGTGAGATAATAATGATATCCCAACAATGTCCATGTTCCAACATGGAACAAACTTCATCTTCACCTGCAACTAGCAATGCTATAAGAGGGGCTGAGCAAAAGCGGTAAAATAGCCAAACAACGGTTTGCTAGGAAAGGTGGGTTAGAGGCTTGACATGGCAATATGGGAGGCATGATATAGCAAGTGGTAGGTAGCGCGGCATAGCAATAGAGCGAACAACTAGCAAGCAAAGATAGAAGTGATTTCGAGGGTATGGTCGTCTTGCCTGAGACCCTGCAAGGAGGAAGAACGAGTCCATGAAGAAGACAAACGGACATAGTCGAACGAATCCTCACAACTCCGGAACGAAACCGAAGCGAACGACAGAAGCAACCCGGGAAGAAGCAAACAACATGGTAAACAACCATCACATAAACATGGCATGATGCCCAACCAAGTATGATGCATGTCCGCTTTAATGAGTCATGGCATGGCAAAATGCACAAACAATCCTACAAATTAAGTGGAGCTCAATATGCAACTCCATTGCATATTGACGAAACACCACGTCAATTATTTAGTTCTCTCTCGTTTATGTACCCAACAATATTAAATGTTATTAATGCTGGGGAACGTAGTAATTTCAAAAAAATTCCTACGCACACGCAAGATCATGGTGATGCATAGCAACAAGAGGGGGAGAGTGTGATCTACGTACCCTTGTAGATCGACAACGGAAGCGTTAACTTGGTGATGTAGTCGTACGTCTCCACGGCCCGACCGATCAAGCACCGAAACTACGGCACCTCCGAGTTCTAGCACACGTTCAGCTCGATGACGATCCCCGGACTCCGATCCAGCAAAGTGCCAGGGAAGAGTTCCGTCAGCACGACGTCGTGGTGACGATCTTGATGTTCTACTGTCGCAGGGCTTCGCCTAAGCACCGCTACAATATTATCGAGGACTATGGTGGAAGGGGGCACCGCACACGGCTAAGAATATGATCACGTGGATCAACTTGTGTCTATGGGGTGCCTCTTGCCTCCGTATATAAAGGATCCAAGGTGGGGTGCATCCGGCCCTAGTAGGAGGCGCGCAGGAGGAGTCCTACTCCTACCGGGAGTAGGACTCCCCTCCCTTTCCTTGTCCAAGTAGGAGAGGGGGAAGGAAGGGAGAGAGGAGAGGGGGGGCGCCGCCCCTCCCTCCTTGTCCAATTCGGAATAGGGGGAGAGGGGGCGTGCGGCCTGCCCTGGCAGCCCCTCCTCTTCTCCACTTTAGGCCCATGAGGCCCATTAACCCCCCCCCCCCCGAGGGGGTTCCGGTAACCCCCCGGTGCTCCGGTTTTATCCGAAACTTCCCCAGAACACTTCCGGTGTACGAATATAGCCGTCCAATATATCAATCTTTATGTCTCGACCATTTCGAGACTCCTCGTCATGTCCGTGATCACATCCGGGACTCCGAACTAACTTCGGTACATCAAAACTCATAATATAACTGTCATCGAAACCTTAAGCGTGCAGACCCTACGGGTTCGAGAACAATGTAGACATGACCGACACACGTCTCCGGTCAATAACCAATAGCGGAACCTGGATGCTCATATTGGCTCCTACATATTCTACGAAGATCTTTATCGGTCAGACCGCATAACAACATACGTTGTTCCCTTTGTCATCGGTATGTTACTTGCCCGAGATTCGATCGTTGGTATCTCAATACCTAGTTCAATCTCATTACCGGCAAGTCTCTTTACTCGTTCCATAATACATCATCTCGCAACTAACTCATTAGTTGCAATGCTTGCAAGGCTTATGTGATGTGCATTACCAAGAGGGCCCAGAGATACCTCTCCGACAATCGGAGTGACAAATCCTAATCTCCAAATACGCCAACCCAACATGTACCTTTGGAGACACCTGTAGAGCACTTTATAATCACCCAGTTACGTTGTGACGTTTGGTAGCACACAAAGTGTTCCTCCAGCAAACGGGAGTTGCATAATCTCATAGTCATAGGAACATGTATAAGTCATGAAGAAAGCAATAGCAACATACTAAACGATCGGGTGCTAAGCTAATGGAATGGGTCATGTCAATCAGATCATTCACCTAATGATGTGATCCCGTTAATCAAATAACAACTCTTTGTCAATGGTTAGGAAACATAACCATCTTTGATTAACGAGCTAGTAAAGTAGAGGCATACTAGTGACACTCTGTTTGTCTATGTATTCACACATGTATTATGTTTTCGGTTAATACAATTCTAGCATGAATAATAAACATTTATCATGATATAAGGAAATAAATAATAACTTTATTATTGCCTCTAGGGCATATTTCCTTCAGTCTCCCACTTGCACTAGAGTCAATAATCTAGTTCACATCACCATGTGATTTAACACTAATAGTTCACATCTTTATGTGATTAGTTCACATCTTCATGTGACCAACACCCAAAGGGTTTACTAGATTCAGTAATCTAGTTCACATCGCTATGCGATTAACACCCAAAGAGTACTAAGGTGTGATCATGTTTTGCTTGTGAGAGATGTTTAGTCAACGGGTCTGCCACATTCAGATCCGTATGTATTTTGCAAATTTCTATGTCAACAATGCTCTGCACAGAGCTACTCTAGCTAATTGCTCCCACTTTCAATATGTATCCAGATTGAGACTTAGAGTCATCTGGATTAGTGTCAAAACTTGCATCGACGTAACCCTTTACAACGAACCTTTTTGTCACCTCCATAATCGAGAAACATATCCTTATTCCACTAAGGATAATTTTGACCGCTGTCCAGTGATCTACTCCTAGATCACTATTGTACTACCTTGCCAAAATCAGTGTAGGGTATACAATAGATCTGGTACATAGCATGGCATACTTTATAGAACCTATGGCTGAGGCATAGGGAATGACTTTCATTCTCTTTCTATCTTCTGTCGTGGTCGGGTTTTGAGTCTTACTCAATTTCACACCTTGTAACACAGACAAGAACTCTTTCTTTGACTGTTCTATTTTGAACTACTTCAAAATCTTGTCAAGGTATGTACTCATTGAAAAAAACTTATCAAGCGTCTTGATCTATCTCTATAGATCTTGATGTTCAATATGTCAGCAGCTTCACCGAGGTCTTTCTTTGGAAAATTCCTTTCAAACACTCCTTTATGCTTTGCGGAATAATTCTACATTATTTCCGATCAACAATATGTCATTCACATATACTTATCAGAAATGTTGTAGTGCTCCCACTCACTTTCTTGTAAATACAGGCTTCATCGCAAGTCTGTATAAAACTATATGCTTTGATCAACTTATCAAAGCGTATATTCCAACTCCGAGATGCTTGCACCAGTCCATAGATGGATCGCTGGAGCTTGCATATTTTGTTAGCACCTTTAGGATTGACAAAACCTTCTGGTTGCATCATATACAACTCTTCTTTAAATCCATTAAGGAATGTAGTTTTGTTTATCCATTTGCCAGATTTCATAAAAATGCGGCAATTGCTAACATGATTTGGACAGACTTAAGCATCGCTACGAGTGAGAAAGATTCATCATAGTCAACACCTTGAACTTTGTCAAAAAACCTTTTTCAACAAGTCTAGCTTTGTAGATAGTAACACTACTATCAGCGTCCGTCTTCCTCTTGAAGATCCATTTGTTTTCTATGGCTTGCCGATCATCGGGAAAATCCATCAAAGTCCATACTTTGTTCTCATACATGGATCATATCTCAGATTTCATGGCCTCAAACCATTTCGCGGAATCTAGGCTCATCATCGCTTCCTCATAGTTCGCAAGTTCGTCATGGTCTAGTAACATGACTTCTAGAACAGGATTACCGTACCACTCTGGTGCGGATCTCACTCTGGTTTACCTACGAGATTCGGTAGTAACTTGATTTGAAGTTACATGATCATCATCATTAGCTTCCTTACTAATTGATGTAGTAGTCACAAGAACAGATTTCTGTGATGAACTACTTTCCAATAAGGGAGCAGGTACAGTTACCTCATCAAGTTCTACTTTCCTCCCACTCACTTCTTTCGAGAGAAATTCCTTCTCTAGAAAGGATCCATTCAAAGCAACGAATATCTTGCCTTCGGATCTGTGATAGAAGGTGTACCCAACATTTTCTTTTTGGGTATCCTATGAAGACGCACTTCTCCAATTTGGGTTTGAGCTTATCAGGTTGAAATTTTTTCACATAAGCATTGCAACCTCAAACTTTAAGAAACGACAGCTTAGGTTTCTTGCCAAACCATAGTTCATACGGTGTCGTTTCAACGGATTTAGATGGTGCCCTATTTAACATGAATGCAGTTGTCTCTAATGCATAATCCCAAAATGATAGTGGTAGATTGGTAAGAGACATCATAGTTCGCACCATATCTAATAAAGTACGGTTATGACGTTCGGACACACCATTATGCTGTGGTGTTCCAGGTGGCGTGAGTAGTGAAACTATTTCACATTGTTTTTAACTGAAGGCCAAACTCGTAACTCAAATATTTGTCTCCGCGATCAGATCGTAGAAACTTTATTTTCTTGTCACGATGATTTTCCACTTCACTCTGAAATTCTTTGAACTTTTCAAATGTTTCAGACTTATGTTTCATCAAGTAGATATACCCATATCTACTTAAATCATGTGTGAAGGTCAGAAAATAACGATACCTGCCGCGAGCCTTAACACTCATCGGATCGCATACATCAGTATGTATTATTTCCAATAAGTCAGTTGCTCGCTCCATTGTTCCGGAGAACGGAGTCTTAGTCATCTTGCCCATGAGGCATGGTTCACAAGCATCAAGTGATTCATAATCAAGTGATTCCAAAAGCCCATCAGCATGGAGTTTCTTCATGCGCTTTACACCAATATGACCTAAATGGCAGTGCCACAAATAAGTTGCACTATCATTATTAACTTCGCATCTTTTTCGCTTCAATATTATGAATATGTGTATCACTATGATCGAGATCCAACAAACCATTTTCATTGGGTGTGTAACCATATAAGGTTTTATTCATGTAAATAGAACAACAATTTATTCTCTTACTTAAATGAATAACCGTATTACAATAAACATGATCAAATCATATTCATGCTCAACGCAAACACCAAATAACACTTATTCAGGTTCAACACTAATCCCGAAAGTATAGGGAGTGTGCGATGATGATCATATCAATCTTGGAACCACTTCCAACACACATCGTCACTTCACCCTTAACTAGTCTCTATTTATTCTGCAATTCCCGTTTTGAGTTACTAATCTTAGCAACTGAACTAGTATCAAATACCGAGGGGTTGCTATAAACACTAGTAAAGTACACATCAATAACATGTATATCAAATATACTTATGTTCACTTTGCCATCCTTCTTATCTGCCAATCACTTGGGGTAGTTCCGCTTCCAGTGACCAGTCCCTTTGCAGTAGAAACACTTAGTCTCAGGCTTAGAACCAGACTTGGGCTTCTTCACTTGAGTAGCAACTTGCTTGCTGTTCTTCTTGAAGTTCCCCTTGTTCCCTCTGCCCTTTTTCTTGAAACTAGTGGTCTTGTCTACCATAAAACTTGATGTTTTTCTCGATTTCTACCTTCGTCAATTTCCGCATTACGAAGAGCTTGGGAATCGTTTCCGTTATCCCTTGCATATCATAGTTCATCACGAAGTTCTACTAACTTGGTGATGGTGACTAGAGAATTATGTCAATCACTATCTTATCTGGAAGATTAACTCCCACTTGATTCAAGCGATTGTAGTATTCAGACAATCTGAGCACATGCTCACTAGTTGAGCGATTCTCCTCCATCTTTTAGCTATAGAACTTGTTGGAGACTTCATATCTCTCAACTCGGGTATTTGCTAGAAATATTAACTTCAACTCCTGGAACATCTCATATGCTCCATGAAGCTCAAAATGTCTTTGAAGTCCCGATTCTAAGCCATTAAGCATGGTGCACTAAACTATCAAGTAGTCATCATATTGAGCTAGCCAAACGTTCATAACGTCTGCATCTGCTCCTACAATAGGTCCGTCACCTAGCGGTGCATCAAGGACATAATTCTTCTATGCAGCAATGAGGATAAACCTCAGATCACGGATCCAATCCGCATCATTGCTACTAACATCTTTCAACACAATTTTCTCTAGGAACATATCAAAATAAACACAAGGAAGCAACAACGTGAGCTATTGATCTACAACATAATTTGCAAAATACTACCAGGACTAAGTTCATGATAAATTTAAGTTCAATTAATCATATTACTTAAGAACTCCCACTTAGATAGACATCCCTCTAATCCTCTAAGTGATTACGTGATCCAAATCAACTAAACCATGTCCGATCATCACGTGAGATGGAGTAGTTTCATTGGTGAACATCGCTATGTTGATCATATCTGCTATATGATTCACGCTCGACCTTTCGGTCTCCGTGTTCCGAGGCCATATCTGTATATGCTTGGCTCGTCAAGTATAACCTGAGTATTCTGCGTGTGCAACTGTTTTGCACCCGTTGTATTTGAACATAGAGCCTATCACACTCGATCATCACGTGGTGTCTCAGCACAAAGAACTTTCGCAATGGTGCATACTCAGGGAGAACACTTCTTGATAATTAGTGAGAGATCATCTTATAATGCTACCGTCAATCAAAGCAAGATAAGATGCATAAAAGATAAACATCACATGCAATCAATATAAGTGATATGATATGGCCATCATCATCTTGTGCTTGTGATCTCCATCTTCAAAGCACCGTCGTGATCACCATCGTCACCGGCGCGACACCTTGATCTCCATCGTATCATCGTTGTCGTCTCGCCAATCTTATGCTTCCACGACTATCGCTACCGCTTAGTGATAAAGTAAAGCATTACAGCGCGATTACATTGCATACAATAAAGCGACAACCATATGGCTCCTGCCAGTTGCCGATAACTCGGTTAAAAAACATGATCATCTCATACAATAAAAATTTAGCATCATGTCTTGACCATATCACATCACAACATGCCCTGCAAAAACAAGTTAGACGTCCTCTACTTTGTTGTTGCAAGTTTTACGTGGCTGCTACGGGCTTAAGCAAGAACCAATCTTACCTACGCATCAAAACCACAACGATAGTTTGTCAAGTTGGTGCTATTTTAACCTTCGCAAGGACCGAGCGTAGCCACACTCGGTTCAACTAAAGTTGGAGAAACTGTCACCCGCAAGCCACCTATGTGCAAAGCACGTCGGGAGAACTGGTCTCACATAAGCGTACGCGTAATGTCGGTTCGGGTCGCTTCGTCCAACAATACCGCCGAACCAAAGTATGACATGCTGGTAAGCAGTATGACTTATATCGCCCACAACTCACTTGTGTTCTACTCGTGCATATAACATCAACACATAAAACCTAGGCTCTGATACCACTATTGGGGAACGTAGTAATTTCAAAAAAATTCCTACGCACACGTAAGATCATGGTGATGCATAGCAATGAGAGGGGGAGAGTGTAATCTATGTACCCTTGTAGATCGACAACGGAAGCGTTAACTTGGTTGATGTAGTCGTATGTCTCCACGGCCCGACCGATCAAGCACCGAAACTACGGCACCTTCGAGTTCTAGCACACGTTCAGCTCGATGACGATCCCCGGACTCCGATCCAGCAAAGTGTCAGGGAAGAGTTCCGTCAGCACGACGGCTTGGTGACGATCTTGATGTTCTACTGTCGCAGGGCTTCGCCTAAGCACCGCTACAATATTATCGAGGACTATGGTGGAAGGGGGCACCGCACACGGCTAAGAATATGATCACGTGGATCAACTTGTGTCTATGGGGTGCCTCTTGCCTCCGTATATAAAGGATCCAAGGGGGGGTGCGGCCGGCCCTAGTAGGAGGCGCGCAGGAGGAGTCCTACTCCTACCGGGAGTAGGACTCCCCTCCCTTTCCTTGTCCAAGTAGGAGAGGGGGAAGGAAGGGAGAGAGGACAGGGGGGCGCCGCCCCTCCCTCCTTGTCCAATTCGGACTAGGGGGAGAGGGGGCGCGCGGCCTGCCCTGGCAGCCCCTCCTCTTCTCCACTTTAGGCCCATGAGGCCCATTAACCCCCCGGGGGGGTTCCGGTAACCCCCCGGTGCTCCGGTTTTATCCGAAACTTCCCCGGAACACTTCCGGTGTCCGAATATAGCCGTCCAATATATCAATCTTTATGTCTCAACCATTTCGAGACTCCTCGTCATGTCCGTGATCACATCCGGGACTCCGAACTAACTTCGGTACATCAAAACTCATAAACTCATAATATAACTGTCATCGAAACCTTAAGCGTGCGGACCCTACGGGTTCGAGAACAATGTAGACATGACCGAGACACGTCTCCGGTCAATAACCAATAGCGGAACCTGGATGCTCATATTGGCTCCTACATATTCTATGAAGATCTTTATCGGTCAGACTGCATAACAACATACGTTGTTCCCTTTGTCATCGGTATGTTACTTGCCCGAGATTCGATCGTCGGTATCTCAATACCTAGTTCAATCTCGTTACCGGCAAGTCTCTTTACTTGTTCCGTAATACATCATCTCGCAACTAACTCATTAGTTGCAATACTTGCAAGGCTTATGTGATGTGCATCACCGAGAGGGCCCAGAGATACCTCTCCGACAATCGGAGTGACAAATCCTAATCTTGAAATACGCCAACCCAACATGTACCTTTGGAGACACCTGTAGAGCACCTTTATAATCACCCAGTTACGTTGTGACATTTGGTAGCACACAAAGTGTTCCTCCAGCAAACGGGAGTTGCATAATCTCATAGTCATAGGAACATGTATAAGTCATGAAGAAAGCAATAGCAACATACTAAACGATCGGGTGCTAAGCTAATGGAATGGGTCATGTCAATCAGATCATTCACCTAATGATGTGATCCCATTAATCAAATAACAACTCTTTGTCCATGGTTAGGAAACATAACCATCTTTGATTAACGAGCTAGTCAAGTAGAGGCATACTAGTGACACTCTGTTTGTCTATGTATTCACACATGTATTATGTTTCCGGTTAATACAATTCTAGCATGAATAATAAAAATTTATCATGATATAAGGAAATAAATAATAACTTTATTATTGCCTCTAGGGCATATTTCCTTCAATTAAACATGGCAAGAGGTGAGGCATAGTAAACTACCTATCTAGGCAAGTTTAAATGAGGTTGGAACAACAAGCAACAAGTCCGGAAAATCCTCATGTGCATATTTATAGATTTGGTACTGTTCTACCCTAAACACAATTTTAAAGTTATTAAACATGCAAAGTATGGCACCATGTTAAACTAGGCATTTTTCTACCCCATTTACATATAAAGTTTGTTAAGTTTGGAGCTACGGTTATTTAGTTATGAAATAAAGCATTTTAGCATGGCATAGGAGCAAATTAATGCAAAAAGTAGTTTAAACATTTTTAACATAGATGAAAGTGAAAAAATATTAATCTACACAAAATTCTAAGCATTTTTCATATTTAAAACATTTTAATCCGAAGCACGGTTTGAAAGTTATTATATGCATGAACAGCAGGGGGTTTTCTGCAAAACTGCTCTCTCTGGAAAATAGGGAAAACGTTCTGTGGGAAAAAAACATGAGACGGGTCGTATCTGTTGGCCCAACAGAGCATAGAGGGTTTGGGGTGGCTGTTCACATTGGCCATGGGCCGTTCGGTGGAGGAGGGAGACCGGCAGGGCGCTGGGCCTTTCCAGCAGTAGGCCGGCTGTAGCACTGCACGTGCGGTCGACCTGGTCAACGCGCGGCCGACGCGCTGGAGTGGCTCGAGGCAGGGGCGTCTTCCTCCTGCTTGACTTCAGAAGCAAAGGCGGGGCAGGGAGCCTGCAGCGGCGCGAGGAGGGACTTGGCGCGGCGCTGGAGAAGATGCAGGCTGGATCGAGCGGCCACGCTGGACCTTGGTCAACGCAACCACGAGAGGAGGCAGGGGATCAAAGCTGATGCGCCTCCTTCACCTGCTTTCCACGAGCTAGGCAGGGGATCAAAGCTGATGCGCCTTCTTGTATTCTACCGCTAAAAATTTCAGATGCAGGCTGGATCGAGCGGCCACGCTGGACCTTGGTCAACGCAACCACGAGAGGAGGCAGGGGATCAAACCACGAGATAGCGCCGTCGGGTCTGGCGAGCGGAGGTCGGGGATGGCTTCTTCTGGCGAGATATGAGGCCATGGCTGCTGGCAAGGAAGCTTCTCCCCGTCCGGCAAGGCGATAGGAGCACAGGGACGACGGGTCTCGACGGTGGAGAGGTGCAGAGCGGCGCTCGAGCAGCAAGGCAGCAGGACTTGCGGGGATGAATCAGGTGAGGCTGTAGATGGTCATGGAGGTCGGGAACGGGCGCGGCGACGGTGAGGATCTCTCCGACGAGGCAGGGCCAGGTCCAGTGGTAGGGGCTTCTGAAAGGGCATGTAGCCCCTAAGTGTGGTTTTGGTAATTAAATGACAATTGAAAGGATCTATATGGTTGACTAGAGGGGGGTGAATAGGCAACTAACAATTTTTAGCTTTTCTTTAGCAATTTAAACTTTGCATCAAAGTAGGTTGTCTAGATATGCAACTAGATGAGCAACCTATATGATGCAACACAAATAGGAACACAAGCAAGCAACATATATGAAACAAATAAGCTACACAAGTAAAGGCACAAGATAA
The DNA here is from genome assembly GCF_002162155.2 of Triticum dicoccoides. NCBI lineage: Eukaryota > Viridiplantae > Streptophyta > Magnoliopsida > Poales > Poaceae > Triticum > Triticum dicoccoides. The sequence continues at coordinate 123,360,541 of NC_041384.1, read as the reverse complement.
CCAAAAGTGGAGACGGTGGAGACGAGGATGTGTTGCCAAAGTTCCTTCCCTTTGAGAGGAAGTACGTCTCCGTTGGAGCGGTGTGGAGGCACAATGCTCCCCAAGAAGCCACTAGAGCCACCGTAATCTCCTCACGCCCTCACACAATGCGAGATGCCATGATTCCACTATTAGTGCCCTTGGAGGCGGCGACCGAACCTTTACAAACAAGGTTGGGGCAATCTCCACAACTCAATTGGAGGCTCCCAACGACACCACGAAGCTTCACCACAATGGACTATGGCTTTGCGGTAACCTCAACCGTCTAGGATGCTCAAACACCCAAGAGTAACAAGATCCGCAAGGGATTAGTAGGGGGATCAAATATCTCTTGGTGGAAGTGTAGATCGGGGCCTTCTCAACCAGTCCCGAGCAAATCAACAAGTTTGGTTGGCTAGGGAGTGAGATCGGGCGAAAATGGAGCTTGGAGCAATAATGGAGCTTTAATGGTGGAAGAGGTGAGTCAACGGGGAAGAAGGAGACCCTTTATATAGTGTGTGGAAAAGATCCAACCGTTACCCACCAACCAGCCCGCGGCCAGCGGTACTACCACGCCTGGCCAGCGGTACTACTGCAAGGCCGCGCGGTACTACTGCTTGCAACCAAGCGGTATTACCGCACGGCAGTGCGGTACAACCGTACCGTCCCACGGTACTGCCGCTACCCTAGCACAGAAACAGACGCAAGCTAGGGGCGGTACTTCCGCACGCGCGCTACTACCGCGCCCCCCATGCGGTACTACCGCAAGGCAAAAGTCCCAGCCAGGGGGAAGGGGAACTTCCGTGCCTACTTCCGCAAATAAACGGAAGTAGCAAAAACCCGACACAGTAGTACAGCCGAGGGGCGGTACTACTGCCTGACCGCATAGCGCGGTACTACCGCACGGCGAAAGCGGTACTACCGCGGCAGGTGCGGATGTAAAAAATTACATCCGCTCCAACTACCGCAAGGGGGAGGCACTAGCCTGGTGGGGAGCGGTAGTGCGGCTCCAGGGGAGTGGTACTACCGTGAGCACCAGCGGTACTACCGCGCCACCGCGCGGTACTACCGTTGATCCAGGAGCAGTACTACCGCAACCACAACAGCAGCCAGTCAAAGGAGGCAGGAAAAATGGAGGAAGCTCCAAGGAAGAAGGAGGGGATAAAAGGAGACGTGTACGTGATGATTCCACCCAAACCTTTCCAACGCGGACCCCCTCTTAATAGTACGGCTTTCCTACGACTCAAATCCACCAAAAAGAAACGTAGAAAAGACGCCGTCTTCGTCAGTCTTTGAGGGGCACCCAATCGTCTTGTGCCTAGCAGAGAAGTGTCTGGAAAACTCATGGCACATGATTAGTCCGCAAATGCGTTGTCATCAATCATCAAAACACTTAGGGATAAATATGTCCTTACAATCTCCCCTTTTTGGTGGATTGATGACAAAACGGGATTTGCACAAGGAAAAATACTATTAAGTAAAAGCAAACCCCTCCTCTCTATAATATAGACGGGCTCCCCCTAAATGTGTGCCACCTAGATGAGCACGAAAACTAGGAACAGAGCTCCCCCTATATTATAGAGACAAGACAAATTTATCACTAGACAAGATAGTACAAACATAAGATAACTAAGATAGATAGAGTGCATATGTCTTACACCATATGGAGGATATGTCTTGAAGGCACAAACCGAACAAAAGCAAACGAGGCAAACGAGGTCCAAACGACAAAGCAAACAAACACACCAAGCACGACACAACGCAAATCCCTACACTCTCTCCCCCTTTGGCATCGAGGCGCCAAAAAGGCACAGAGGACACCTACACACACGGGGTGGCTCAGGCAGCCCACTGATCCTCGTGCTCCTCGTCAGACTCAGCGGCGGGGATAGTCTCCTCGATGTCATCCTCTGAACTGGTCCACTTGTAGCCCTGCTTTGACATCCAGGCAGCCTCAGGTGTGATGACGTCCTCAGACCCGCCAGACACATCCTCTCCAAAGAGCCTCATCACCTTCTTGTCATGGCGGCAACTCTCCTTGTCAGTCATGTGAGCCCTGTACTGTCCCTTTGCCTGCATGCAGAAGAGAGACTTCATCTTGTCCTTCATCTTCTTGGCCCATGACGGCTCAGAGGAAGAAGTGGTGGACCTAGCAGCACGGTCCCCAGCAGCAGTCTCAGCAGCAGCAGCCTCCCCCTCACCAGCGGCCCTCCTAGCAGAAGATGCCTTAGCACGAGTAGTGGTGTTGGCCCAGTTGGGCTTGACGCGGAGGCTGATGGACTCATGGCGAATCCAGTTTGGAGCAAGGAACTCATCACCTGGATACGTCTTCTCCCAAGTGGTGGAGAGCAGCAGAAACAGGTATGGTCCATAGATAGGTACCTTGCGAGTGAACACCGCAAACCGAAGCTCACACCACATGATGTGAGAGACATCAAGTGGCTGAGTCTGAGAAGTATGTGCCTCTGCACACAAGAGCAACATGTCCACTAGATATGCATGAACCTTGTCCTTGTCGCCAATGCGTGGGAACAGAGTGTTGCGGAAGATGCGATGCATGATATCCAGAAAGGAGTTCAACACCCAAGATGACTTCCCATTGGGGAGTACCTTCTTAACAAGGAAGGGCTGAAGCTGGTTCTTGTTGGCAGTCTCAGAGTTGGCATGGGGGCGAACGCCAACGGGGGTGTGAAGCCTGTCATCAGGAATGTATAGCAGATCCATGAACTCTTTCCATGTAGCAGATAGCTGACGGCCATTGGTCATCCAGGTCATCCTCCGCTCCTCCCCGGGATGAAAGTTCACTGAGGCAAAGAACTAACAGATAAGCTCAGGGTCATAGTCAAGGTGAAAGGAGATCACCGGCTCAATAGCAAACTGCTCCACCAAGTCCAGAGCCTCTCCAAAATAGTCATGAAACTTGTCTTTCCGCAGGTGATGCATGTCTATCCACTTGACATCCACGAAGGTATTCTGCTTGTTCTTGATCACATCCAGATAGATGAGAGCCTGTTGCTTGGTCCAGAACAACTCGGTGCCTCTGAGGATAGCCCGAGGATTCACATAGGGATTGATCTTCCGGCGCTCGACATACTCAGTGGTTGAAATCTCGTCCATGCCCTTAGCCGGTTCCTTTTGCTTGCTGGCAGTGGTCTTGACATTGCGCTTGGGGGCATTGGAGCCCTCTGGGGCTTCATCTTGGGGGTTGCACAGACGCTTGGAGCCAGTGTCACGACTGGGATTGGAACGGCAAGAGCCACCACCTGAGACACAGAACGCAAAAACACCCACAACAGCCAAGAGAGATTAATGCAAAGACCACAACAAAGCAAGTGAAACAAGTAGAAAGCACACATGATAAATGCCTAGAGAGAGATTTGATCCCTACGGTAGTACTGCCAAGAGCTGCGGAGCTAAGAGAGTAGTACGGCTCTTAGACGCGGTAGTACCGTGCAAGATCACGGTAGTAACAGGTGTAGGAGCGGTAGTACGACCTTAGCGCCGCGGCCGGCGCGGTAGTACCGCGTCTGCAGAGCGGTAGTACTGCACGGTGCGGTAGTACCGCACCTGACGGGCGGTAGTACCGCAAGAGCGGTAGTACCGCACAACGGGCACGGTAGTACCGCACCGCGTCAGATCTGAACTGGTTCAAATCTGAGAAAGCCCGCGAAACCACGGCGGTACTACGGTTGGACAAAGCTACCACAAGACAGCATATCAAGTATGTTTCCTACGCATCACGACTCTCCTACATCCTACTCTTGCATAGATTTGGCCTAAAATCTCAAGAACGACAAGTTTCTCCCCAAAATCCTAGAAGCAAGAGAACAGCCAAGAAAAAGAGGGATTTGGGGAAAAATCTTGGTCCATGGCAGGAGGAAAGGGTGGGGAACGATCCCACCGGTCGGAATCCGAGGAGAGTGGCCGGAGACGGAGATCCGGCGAGGGCCTCCGGCGCCGTTCTTGAGACGGAGAGACGTGGAGAGAGAGAGAGAGACAATGAATGGGTATGGGGAGTTGGAACTCCCCTGCCCGAGTCATAACCCCCACGCGCCCTTGACGGCGCGGTAGTACTGTGCCCAGACACGGTAGTACCGCACGGTGCAGTACTTCCGAAGTACCGCACCAGAGCGGTAGTACCATGCTGTGGCGCGGTAGTACCGTGCCTCCCAAAGCGATAGTTGTAAGTGCATCTAGTGCCACCCCTAGTTGGTTTTGGACTATTGACGACAAACCTAGTTGAGGGACTAATGTGTTTGTGAGAATTGCAGGATAACACAGGTAGAAGTCCCTCATTGATTCGGTTTTACTACCAGAGATGACCCCTAAAAATGTATGAAGACATTGAAGCCAAAGGTGGTATATGAAGATATTCACATTGAAGACTATGACAAAAGAAGACACGTTATGAAGCCTATGGAGCTCGAAGACTTAGATATTTCGTAGTTCTTTTTCTTTTGTGTTGAGTCATAGGAACCACCGTACTGTTAAGTGGGGTCCAGGAGAACCAGTCAGAATGACTGAAGTGATGCCTAAACCAAAAACCTATGTCTTTGAGTGAAGACAATGAGAGCGAATCTTGTCCAGAGTCGGACAAGTCAGCTTTGCTTGTAGCCCAAGTAAAGTTGCCATGAGAGTTTGAAATCTGACCGTTGAGACACGTGTCAGTTCCTTAGTGACCCAGGGTCATTTCGGACAAATCAGGTCGGGTTGCCAAGTGGCTATAAATAGCCCACCCCCTACAACCATAAACGGTTGGTTGCTCAGATTTCAGTGCACGGCTTTTGTCGTTTGGGAGCAACCCACCTCGAAGCCTTTGAGAGAAAATTCCTAGCGAGGAGAAAAGCCCTAGCCACCCAGAGCCAGAGAACATTGGGCATCACTTAAGTCTTCTTGTCTGTGTGATCTGAAGACTTATTACACTTGAGGACTGTGAATCCTCCAGACGGTTAGGCGTCATGTTCAGAGCATCCAAGAGACATTGTGGATTGCTAATGAACGAAGTCTGTGAAGGTTTGGGAGTCTACCTTGAAGACTTACCAGAGTGATTCGGCGAGGACTATGTGACCTTAGCTCAAGGAGAATACGGTGAGGACTTGGTGTCCTGAGCTGTGTGTTCAGGACTGGGTGTCCGGGACTGTGTGTCCTAAGGTTTAAATACCTAGCCGCTCCAACCAGACGTACAGTTGTCACAGCAACTGGAACTGGTCCAACACATCATGTCTTCAACGAGTCACCGGTTTCATCTTCACTTCCTTTTTCTTACTGTTACTCATTGTGAAGCCATTGCATGCTTGCTCTATCTTTTGTCTTCACAACGTGAATGTATGATCTGTTTGGCTTCATAACTTCTTCCTACCTGATCCTTATTACACTGCAGCTATTTGTCTTTGTGCTTTCACTCTATTGAATACTTGACCATGGCTTGCCTAGTGTAATCTAACTTCCGCTGCATAGTAATAGGCAAAATCTTCGTTGTTTGTCTTCATAACTCCCATGTTTTGAAGACTTCCATAAAAATCGCCTATTCACCCCCCCCTCTAGTCGATATAACGCACTTTCAATTGGTATCAGAGCGAGGTGCTCCCTTGTTCTGTGTGATTCGGTTTAACCACCTGGAGTTTTAGCTATATCGACTGCAGGGATAATCAAAGTCTCCGCTGCGTGCCCCGTCTTCGATGGAACTGAATATCCCTACTGGAAGAATAAGATGCGCATGCATCTTGAAGCCATTGATGTCGACCTATGGTATGTCGTCGAGAACGGCATTCCCAAGGCTGGAGAAGGTGTCACTGCTACTGATGTCAAGAAGTTCACTCAACTGGACTCTACTGCCAAAAATATCATCTGTGGTCATCTGACAAAAGGACAGTATGGCCGTGTGAGTGCTTTGAAGACATCCAAGCTGGTCTGGGACTGGCTCTCCAAGGTCAATGAAGGCATCTCAACCCAGAGAGATCAGAGAATCAGTGTTCTTCGCAACCTCTTCAACCGCTTCAAGCGAAATGACAATGAGAATGTCCAGCACACATTTGACCGGCTCACTGACATCACAAATGAACTTCAAGCCCTCGGCGCCACTGAGATCACCAAACATGAAATCGTCAAGACGCTTCTGAGATCACTTGATAGTTCGTTTGACATCCTAGCCCTGATGATTCAAGAATGTCCTGATTTCAAGACACTCGATCCGTCTGACATACTTGAGAGGCTCAACACACATGAGTTCCAGCTTTCTGAGAAAAGAGATATCTACGGTCCAAACTATGGGCGAACTCGTGCCTTGAAGGCAAAAGCTGTTTCCTCATCTGAAGAAGAATCTGACAGCAGTTCTGATGATCCTGAAGACATTGGAAGGGAACTTGCAATGCTAGTGAAGAAGTTCCAAAAAGTCACCAAGAAGAAAGGCTTCAGAAAATCTTCACGATCAAGCTCAAGGAATGATGAAGCTTCTGCTCATGACTACAAGAAGAAAACATGTCACAAGTGCAAGAAAACTAGACACTTCATCTCTGAGTGTCCACAGTGGGACAATGAGAGCAGAAGGAAGAAGAAGAGCAAGGAATATGATTCTGACGACAAGAAGAAGAAGAAATACTCAAAGTCTTCTTCCAAGTCTTCCTCAAAGTCTTCATCACACAAGAAGAGCTCATCTGGCAAGGCACGTGCGTTTGTTGGGAAGGAAATGGATTCAGAGGAGGAGTCCGCTTCTGAGGAGGCAGAGGTGGAATCTGAGGAGGAGTCTGATTCTGGCATTGTGAGTCTGGCTACAGCATACGTCGCCAAGTCCATCTTCAACACTGAAGACAATGACTTCATCACCGACACTGATGCAAATGACAAGAATGACTCCACTCCTACCTACTGCTTCATGGCATGCGGTGCCAAGGTAAACACACGCACTACTCGCTATCAAACATCTAGTGACGATGACTCTGACTGTGATTCAAACCCCAGCTACAAAACACTTGCTAAAATTGCAACTGAACAACAGAAAGCTATGGAACATATTCAAAAACTGTTAGACAGAAGCGATGATCTGTTGGGTGCTGAAATGACTCGATCTGAATCCTTAATTGAAGACATAAAAAATCTTCATGTTAAGTATCAGGAACTTGAAGATCGTCTAGATACTCTCTCAACAACTCATGAAAAGCTTTCCTATGATTATATTCAAAGGAAGCAAGAACTTGAGAGATTGAGAGAGGCTCATGAAGATCTTCAAAAGGAAAACGAATCACTTCGCGCCGAATAGATCAGTTCCGCTCAGGAAGGATTTGAACCACCATGTCTTAAATGCATTGAGCGTGATAATGCTACTTCTGTTGCTGAATGTTCCACTGCTACTGTTGTTGCAATATCTTCAACTGTTGATGTGGTAACTAACCCCTCTGCTGAGGATACCACTGCTATTGCTGATGAGAATGCTAGGTTGAAGACATTGCTTGAAACAGGGATGTACAAAAGTCTTAAAGGACATCAGACATTATGTGATGTCCTCAAGAAGCAGATTCTGAACCGAAACCCTAGGAAAGAGGGTGTTGGGTTCGTAAGGAAAATAAATGCAGATGGCTCTTACTGGAAACCTGAGCAGTACCCCAAAACCACATGGGTTTCTGCAAAGGAACCTTCAGCGGATCCATCCAATTTATCTGGCTTCACATGTGCTAACCCCATTATTATTGATGAATCCTTTGATGCAAACTATAAAATGTTTAAGAATCAGAATGGTGAAGTGTTTGCCAGGTACATTGGTACTAACTGCAGGAATGGACCGCCTATGAAGAAGATCTAGGTTCCAAAAAAGTGTCTAGAAAATCTTCATGTGAATGTCTTCATGACACCTCACTTGAAGAAGACAAACCTCAGACCAAAGGCTTCATACGGTCCAAAGGCTTTATACAAACAGAGGACTCACCTGAGTCACACTAACGCAAATGTTTTGCAGGGAAACCATACTCAGGCATATGAATATGAGAGCGGTTCATCGAACCATCATGTTCATATGACCAAAAATTATTCTGCTTATTCCTATGAGTATTATTGTCCACCTGCAAGATTGTTTGCTAAGGCTTCAAAGCCAAAATTCTCAGATGCTACACTTAGACTTATTGCTTCTAAGCCACCCTTGAAGATGTGGGTGGTTAAGAAAGCTTAACTCTCTTTTGCAGGGAAAGGTCTCCAGCAGAAAAACAAAATCTTCTGACGCTATTGCTGGGGACCTTAAAAATCTTGTAGGGCGCAAGATAAAATGCCCGAATGGCATCATTATGTACTTCGTTCCTGAATCGCATGCTACTCTCCCTATTAGTCCTAATCTGGATCTAAGTTTTCATAACCCACTGGTTCGTCAAATGTTTTTGCTTCACAATTCTCTTCGTGAAGCCTATCCCCCTAACTGCACTGTAGGGTACGACACCAGCGTCTTCAAAGTCTTCAGAATGGATTATTGACAGTGGGTGTACAAATCACATGACTGGCAAAAGAAGCCTTCTTATGGACTCAACCTTACGTCCATCCGACAAGAGCCACATCACATTTGCTGACACTGGTAAAAGTAAGGTATTGGGTCTAGGTAGAGTTGCAATCTCAAAGGATCAACACATGGATAAAGTCATGCTTGTTGAATCCCTTGGCTTCAACTTAATGTCTGTCTCAATGCTTTGCGATTTGAACATGATCGTAATGTTTGGAAAATATTGTTGCCTAGTACTAATGGAATCTGACAAGTCTCTAGTGTTTGAAGGGTATCGAAAAGATGATCTGTACGTGGTAGATTTCTCAGCAGGGCCACAACTTGCAGTATGTCTTCTTGCAAAAGCTTCAGAATGCTGGCTTTGGCATCGGAGGCTTGGGCATGCTGGCATGAGGAACCTCCACACCCTTGCGAAGAACAAGCATGTCATAGGCATCGAGGGCGTCAAGTTCAAGAAAGATCACTTATGCGGTGCCTGTGAAGCAGGGAAGATGACAAGAGCAAAACATCCTTCGAAGACAATCATGACTACTACTCAACCCTTCGAACTGCTCCACATGGATCTTTTCGGCCCCACTCACTACTCAACTTTTACTACTACTGCTTGCCTCTATGGCTTCGTCATTGTTGATGATTACTCTAGATATACTTGGGTGCACATAATCCTTTACAAGACTGAAGTGCAGGATGTCTTCAGACGCTTTGCCAATCGTGCTATGAACAATTTTGGCGCCAAGATAAAACACATCAGAAGTGACAATGGCACTGAATTCAAGAATACTGGCCTTGATACATATCTTGATAACTTGGGCATCTCACATGAATTCTCAGCTCCGTACACGCCACAGCAGAATGGCATCGTCGAACGCAAGAACAGAACACTCATTGAGATGGCCAGAACAATGCTAGATGAATACAAGACTCCAAGAAAATTCTGGACTGAAGCCATTGACACTGCATGCTATACAATCAATCGTGTTTATCTTCACAAGCTTCTGAACAAGACATCTTATGAACTCCTAACTGGCAAGAAGCCAAATGTCAGTTACTTCAGAGTATTTGGCGCAAGGTGCTGGATCAAGGACCCACACCACACCTCAAAGTTTGCACCAAAAGCACATGAGGGCTTTATGCTTGGATATGGAAAGGATTCGCACTCCTACAGAGTCTTCAATCTCTTTCATTACAAAGTGGTTGAAACAGTGGATGTGTGGTTCGATGAGACAAATGGTTCACAAAGAGAGCAACTACCAAATGTGCTAGATGAGATTCCAGCTAGTGAATCAATCAAGCTAATGGGAACTGGAGAGATTATACCTTTTGAAGCTCATCCTGAAGAAGAACTTATCATCTCAGCACCTGATCAACATGAAGACAATGCTCAGCCTGAAGACATTCCTCCCAACAACAACACAGATCAGCAAGAGCAAAGTCTTCGCCCTGTACATCCTTGTGTTGCCAATGAAGTGAAGATTGACAGAATAATTGACAGCATCAATGCACCTGGTCCACTCACTCGTTCAAGGGCAACTCAGCTAGCAAATTTCTGTGGGCACTTCGCATTCGTCTCAATATCAGAACCCAAGAAAGTTGAAGAAGCCTTCATGGAACCTGAATGGATTCAAGCTATGCAAGAAGAGCTTCAACAGTTTGAGCTGAATAATGTATGGGAACTGGTTAAGCGTCCTGATCCACGGAAGCACAACATAATAGGCACCAAATGGATATACCGCAACAAACAAGATGAGCATGGTCAAGTTGTCAGAAACAAAGCTCGTCTCGTTGCTCAAGGATATACTCATGTGGAAGGCATTGACTTCGATGAAACATTTGCTCCCGTGGCTAGGCTTGAAGCCATACGCATTCTGCTGGCCTATGCAAATCATCATAACATACTTCTATATCAAATGGATGTGAAAAGTGCCTTTCTCAATGGCAAGATTGAAGAAAAAGTGTATGTTGCACAACCGCCTGGCTTTGAAAATCCAAAACATCCTGACATGGTATACAAGCTCAACAAGGCACTGTATGGCCTCAAACAAGCCCCTAGGGCCTGGTATGACACTCTCAAATACTTCCTGAAGATCAAAGGCTTCATACCTGGTTCCCTGGATCCCACTCTTTTCACGAAGACATATGATGGTGAACTATTTGTGTGCCAAATATATGTGGATGACATTATCTTCGGCTGCACCAATCAGAAGTACAGTGAAGAGTTTGGATATATGATGCAAGAGCAATATCAGATGTCCATGACGGGGGAGCTGAAGTTCTTCCTTGGTCTTCAAATACGACAACAACGCAATGGCATCTTCATATCTCAAGAGAAGTATCTCAAAGATTGCCTGAAGAAGTTCGGTATGCAAGACTGCAAAGGCTTCACAACACCAATGCCAGCCAAACATCATCTAGGTCCTGACGACAATGGTAAAGAGTTCGATCAAAAGGTATACCGCTCCATGATTGGTTCTTTGCTTTATTTATGTGCATCTAGGCCAGATATTATGCTTAGTGTTTGCATGTGTGCTCGATTTCAAGCGGCACCAAAGGAGTCGCATCACTTAGCTGTGAAGCGAATTCTTCGATATTTGGCTCACACCCCAACTCTAGGATTATGGTATCCAAAGGGCTCAGAGTTTGATTTGGTTGGATTTTCGGATGCTGATTATGCTGGTGACAAAGTTGATCGCAAGTCTACATCAGGCACATGTCACTTTGTGGGACGATCACTTGTATGTTGGTCTTCAAAGAAGCAGAATTGTGTATCTCTCTCCACTGCTGAATCTGAATACATTGCTGCTGGATCTTGCTGCGCTCAGCTTCTGTGGATGAAGCAAACACTCAAGGATTATGGCATTCATCTGAAGCAAGTACCACTTTACTGCGACAACGAAAGTGCCATCAAGATTGCCAACAACCCAGTTCAGCACTCGAAGACAAAGCACATTGAAATTCGTCATCACTTTCTCAGAGATCATGTTGTGAAGGAAGACATTGATATCATACACGTCAACACTGAAGAACAATTGGCAGATATCTTCACCAAGCCCTTGGATGAGAAGAGATTTTGCAAGTTACGGTGTGAGCTAAATATCCTGGAATCCTCAAATGTCCTGTGATCAGGCACACATCCTAACACTTATGCATATGATGACTTAGATGTGCAACGCACAAAGTAAAGTATATCTTCAATCAATGAAGACATACATTCTAAGTGTGAATACATTAATGTGGAATTTGACTTCGGAGCGCCACGATAATTGTGCGCCGTGTCTGGGTCTAATACTTCCTATACGGTGGGTAACACCACCACCAAACGTTCTATTTTGAAGTGTTTCACTCATGGCGTTACCTTGCAATATCTTCACATTTGGTTTGGCTTTGAACTCAACATGTCTTCATGATTATCTTCACTACGTTGATTATATAGATGTATACATACTAGTGTTCTGTCCTCTACAGCATATACTTATAGCTATGTCTTCTTGGTTGAATCTTTTGAACTAAGTGAATGTGATCGGACCCTAATCTCTCTATGCTTTCTATCTCAAATTCTATCTCTCCAAGTCATATGCATTCTATTGAAACTGTCGAATGTCTTCACTGCGTCCTTGTCAACAGAAGATATAGAGACAACCATAAAGTCCGTTTTCAATGCTCATTCCTCCACATAAAATCCGGAGAAGCGGGAACGACCGCCCGACAATCCAGGCGTGCGTGGGACGTGGAACAAACCCCAAACTTCCGCAAACAGGCCACGCGTTCCTCAGATGCGAATCACCAGGGGCACCTGTGTAATAGCACAGTGCCACCCCTGTGCCTATAAATTTACACTTACCACGGTCATTATCTCCTTCTTCCACCCTCGCACGAACCCTAGCGCACCGCTAGCTCTCGACGACGCCGGCGACGAAGCGCCTTGCTGCCGCAACCTCTCCGACGCCGTCCTCACGCCGACCGCGGACATCATTCTCTCCGTCGTCGCCGTAGGTGTCTTCCGTCGCCAAGTTAGGGCACGGAGGACTGAACTGCTCGGCATCATCTCCCACTTCCGTCTAGCAGTTCCAAGTGTGGTAAATAAAACTTCTTTTTACAGCCCCTTTTGATCTCATGGTTCTGTCACTTTCTACCATAAGAAGTTTATCTTCACACAAGTTAGATCTCTCAATCTGCATCTCATAACATGCCTAGTATATTCACTTGTGCTTCATGAAGTAGTTAGATTCCTCACTTGTACTGATCTGTGGGTTCGTACAAATCCGGTTCCAACTTCTTATCTATGAGTGAATGTCTTCGCACAATGAGGTCAATGTCTTCTAAACTGATTAATCTTCAAAACCTTCTGAGAATGCATATGACATCTTCCCCTTCCCTCGCACCTTAATGCTGTCACAGGTACATGTCCGTGGGAGAATCCTTTGGTTCTCGTAGTCTGCATTCATTTGCAGAATTCCTACAGCATCACATAAATTCTCCTGAAGCCAATTCCTGTTGGTCCAGCAAAAGAAAGCCTTTGAAGCCTTTGAAAGTTTTGAAGCCTTTCAAGTTAAAGTTTATGGCTTCAGAAGCAGCAGCAAGGAAGGGGGGCAGACAGTGACGTGAAGGAACTTCCAAAGATCTGCCTGAAGACCTGGCAGAAATGTATAAAACAGATCCTGAAGAGAATTATGGGCAGCGCAAGACCCGAATCCAATGGATTAGACGCTATTGGGCTGAACAATGGTTCAAATACCGCTTCACAACCCAAGAGTATGCTAAGAAAAGTGCCATCAAAAGACCGTGGGGAGACATCTTATACAAAAACCTTGTACCCAGGTCCAGAGATGAAGCTATTGCCCAAAGCTTCTATCCATGCATGGTTCGTGGGCCACAGCCTGATGATGCACATCCGTCGTCACTACTCTGGTGTCATGACGACAATCTATTCAAGCGCAACTTCCAGTTTGCCCAACAATTAGCGAAGCAGAACAAGCAGAAGTTGGGGTTAGACTTCAACCCTGGTCCCTCAGCACCAAGGGCAGATGGCACACGCTACGCAGAACCCAATATCATCGGTCCGTATGCCAATCTTGAGGGCCTCATCACCCGCATCTTAGTCCAAGGGACTGCCATGAATGACCCTCCAGCTGACTCTGAGTCTGATGAAGCTCCTGCTATACCGAAGCCAAAGCAGTCGAAGAAGCCAAAAGCTTCAAAGCCAGCCCCTTCATCAAAAATCTCAAGGGCGAAGCCATTGCCAACTGCACCTCCTGAAGACAGTGTGCAGTCTGAAGACGTATCCCGCGTCTCCAAGCCCCAGAAGGCCAAGGTGCCTCAGCCACACACTGGCAAAGAGCTCACAGCTGCTGCCATTCTGCGCAGCGAAGTCATTGATCTGTCAAGTGATGAAGATCTTGGAGATGATGCTCTAGAGCAGCTCATCAAGAGCAAAGAAGAAGCTGAAATCTTCAACAATTTGCCTCTCTTTGATGTCGCCATCATCCACAACTTCATTGACGAATGGTTTGCCACACCAAACATCAGCTTCGAAGATCTGCAGCTGCCTGTTGGCCTCAGCGTCGCCTTCCAAGGTGCAATTGCTTCAGAACTTGCCATTGCCCAGCGCATTGTTGAACTGAAGCAGAAAATTGATCATGAAAAGGCTCAGTTCAAGAAGAATATGGCCAAGCTCAGCGTGCAAGAAGTGAAGACCTTCAAGACTATGTTGCATGAGCTCAAGGAAAATTTTCTAAAGAAGCATGCAGAAGCTCCGGGCTCACGTGAGCGGATGAAGTCTCTGGCTGAAAGATGTGTACAAGCCTACAATGAGGCTGAGAAGCGCAAGGCACTTGGGCGTCCTGGCATCGACCCCAAGATGGCCGCGGAGAAGAAGAAGAAGCCTACTATGGCTGAACCAGAGGCACCTAGGCAAGAAGCAGTTCCAATTGTCTTCCCAACTGCAACGACTGGCTTGAAGCCAAAGAGCCGGTCAACAGCTTTAGAGCTCAAGAAGACAAGAACTGATGAGGCTGAAGCCAGGAAGAGGAAAAGCTCTGAAGCCTCTCCTACTGCCCCCAGCAAGAAGAAGCGAAAGATCAAGAAATCTCGGGCTGCTCCCACAGAGCCCTTGATAGTTGAACCTATCTCTATGGTTCACCCCAACGCAGAACGACAACTGACAGTTCATGAGCCTGCTTCCACAGAGGCTCCTGAAGCTGAAGACATACCAGCAGCCGACCCCATTGCTGCTGAAGACATTGGTCATCAGGACAATCTACAAGATGATGCAGCCCTTCCTCAGTATGAACAAAGCGAGCTCATCAGCATTGGTCGTCCTCTGACGCCAATTGCACAAGATGTGTCATGGGCGGATCGCCCTCAAGAGGAAGAAGACAATGAGGCCCAGCCCACTCCAACCCCACAGGCGTCGTCTGCATTCCACAGGCTTCGCAAAGGTCCAAGGCCTCAAGTCTATGCTGAAGACATTCCGGCTGCATGAGCCGCAGAAGACGCACCACAAGAGCCTACTCCTATGCTCCACCAAGAAGCAGTTCTCCAAGAGAACGTGCTTGTGACTGACCCTCCAGCTAGTCAAGCGGAGGCTGAAAATGTTGAGGCTGCCACAACCAACACTGAAGCCAATGTGGAGCCCTCCCCACCAAAAGCTTCAGCAGACAGCGAAGCTACTGATCCAGACACTTCTGTTCCTGAGTCTGCTACAGGTCCTCAATTTGATTACCATGTTGAGCACAGGCCTCATGTCCAGAAGCCAGTCCCAAGGCTGCCAAGGTTCCCAGGTCATGCATCAGCACCTGGCTCCTTTGACATCAATAGCTTCAAGGCAGACAATACGTTCTTCAACAGCTCCAAGAACCCCTATTCAAGGGAAAGGATTTCATCACATAGGTTCTGGAGCTATCCTCAGCGCAGCTACTATTCATGCATCCTATACAATTCTATGCCACCCTACACATCAAAGGATACAACAGAGATCCGAAGACTTGGGCCCTGGAGTGGATGACCGGCAATGTCCATCACAAAGCCAATGCATTCGATATCATTGAGCTCACCGGCCTGCCCACTCCTGGCGAACTCTTCGAGGAAGGCTGTCCACTACACACTGAAGCTCTTGAGAGCATATTCCAGAGGCCTGAACCAAATATGAGTCAGATGCTCTCCATGGTGAAGCCATTGCCCCACGATGCTCCTTATCCAACAGAGTTCTTCATTGAAGACTTTGAGTACCTGCCCAGAACCATCTATCACATTATCCGGCGGACTCTCTGGCCTATTAAAGGGCACTCTCCAAATGCCAAGATCGAGGGTGCAATGAAGACTCTAATATTCTGTATCCTTCATGGCAAATGCTTCAACGCACAGGATTTCTTCATACGCCAACTCGCTGCATCAGGCTCAGATCTGTTTGGTTTAAAGTTATATGCTCCTTGGGTAATGAGACTGATCAAGCTTCACTCTGCGATCTCATATCAGCCCTCAGCCCGCAACCATCGGATCTTCTTGCCAGATGTGGATACCTCTGCTGAAGCTATATATCCTGAGCCTGCCAAGCAACCTTTGAGTCTTCAGAATGCAGAACACCAGAGCTTCACTCAAAAAGATGAAGGTGTTGAAGCCATCTCCAGGGTGTATCCTTTGGCTGGCACTACACGTGCGCCACACCCTGCTTCAACTGAAGCCACCGATAGTGCAACTGCTTCCAGACCCAAGAAGCGCGCTCGTGTTCTCAATAACCGAGAGCTTCTTGTGGCCCTTCATCAAAAACAAGATAGGCATCACGACTGGCTAAAGCGTCAGATGAAAAGCCTCTTGGTGGATGTTAATCGTCTTCGAAATCTTGCCACCAAGAATGCTTTCGTCACTCATGAAACCTGTCGTCGTACATGGAAAGGGCTATCAATGATGTGTACTGGAGCTGAACTTGAAGAGGATGGCTTCACTGAGCGATTCAAGTTTGACACCACACCTCCTAGAAGGGCTGTGATGCACAACACACCATCACTTGAAGACTCTGAGTTTTCTTCATCTGCTGCCACAGTCACTGCCAGAATCATTGATGAAGAAGACGATGCTACATCACCGCCACCTACTTCAGCACCTCCAAGCTCTTCTGCACCGCCAAACACCTCCAACGACCCTGCTGCTCCTGGGCACGAGTAGACACTCTATGTCTTCAAACCTTTTTGGTCCTTGCTGACAAAAGGGGGAGAAGCATATGGGTTGATAGTCTTCAAGCGGGTCCATATGGGCGGGTGCTTTATGTTTTGCTATATTTTGCTTCGTGCTTACAACTCTCGTTTTTGCTTCATTTGGTTCTTTGAGTTGTAACACTAAAACTCGATGGTCGTCTGCTACTTGTTTGCCACCCTGTTTGCGAAGATAAATTCCGCATGTGCGACAATAAATTCCGCACTTATCTCATTCTGCAGACGTCCATTTTCCATTATGCATGTCATTATCTTCATATACTTTCACATGCATAGTGGATTGTCATCATAAGCTGAATTGGATCTCCACAATTAGAACCTTCCATGTGCATTTGCATTCCAAAAGCAAATTAACTTATATGCACATCTTCAGGGGGAGCCCTTGAAACTTATGAAGACAATTCCTTATCCTTTACAATTTCACAGACTATATTCCCCGTTGAAAACTTCAACTAGTTTGTCATCAATCACCAAAAAGGGGGAGATTGTAAGTGCATCTAGTGCCACCCCTAGTTGGTTTTGGAGTATTGACGACAAACCTAGTTGAGGGACTAATGTGTTTGTGAGAATTGCAGGATAACACAGGTAGAAGTCCCTCATTGATTCAGTTTTACTACCAGAGATGACCCCTAAAAATGTATGAAGACATTGAAGCCAAAGGTGGTATATGAAGATATTCACATTGAAGACTATGACAAAAGAAGACACGTTATGAAGCCTATGGAGCTCGAAGACTTAGATCTTTCGTAGTTCTTTTTCTTTTGTGTTGAGTCATAGGAACCACCGTACTATTAAGTGGGGTCTAGGAGAACCAGTCAGAATGACTGAAGTGATGCCTAAACCAAAAACCTATGTCTTCGAGTGAAGACAATGAGAGCGAATCTTGTCCAGAGCCGGACAAGTCAGCTTTGCTTGTAGCCCAAGTAAAGTTGCCATGAGAGTTTGAAATCTGACCGTTGAGACACGTGTCAGTTCCTTAGTGACCCAGGGTCATTTCGGACAAATCAGGTCGGGTTGCCAAGTGGCTATAAATAGCCCACCCCCTACAACCATAAATGGTTGGCTGCTCAGATTTCAGTGCACGGCTTTTGTCGCTTGAGAGCAACCCACCTCGAAGCCTTTGAGAGAAAATTCCTAGCGAGGAGAAAAGCCCTAGCCACCCAGAGCTAGAGAACATTGGGCATCACTTAAGTCTTCTTGTCTGTGTGATCTGAAGACTTATTACACTTGAGGACTGTGAATCCTCCAGACGGTTAGGCATCGCGTTCAGAGCATCCAAGAGACATTGTGGATTGCCAGTGAACGAAGTCTGTGAAGGTTTGGGAGTCTACCTTGAAGACTTACCAGAGTGATTGGGCGAGGACTATGTGACCTTAGCTCAAGGAGAATACGGTGAGGACTTGGTATCCTGAGCTGCGTGTTCAGGACTGTGTGTCCGGGACTGTGTGTCCTAAGGTTTAAATACCTAGCCGCTCCAACCAGACGTACAGTTGTCACAGCAACTAGAACTGGTCCAACACATCATTGTCTTCAACGAGTCACCGGTTTCATCTTCACTTCCTTTTTCTTACTGTTACTCATTGTGAAGCCATTGCATGCTTGCTCTATCTTTTGTCTTCACAACGTGAATGTATGATCTGTTTGGCTTCATAACTTCTTTCTACCTGATCCTTATTACACTGCAGTTGTTTGTCTTTGTGCTTTCACTCTATTGAATACTTGACCATGGCTTGCCTAGTGTAATCTAACTTCCGCTGCATAGTAATAGGCAAAATCTTCGCTGTTTGTCTTCATAACTCCCACGTTTTGAAGACTTCCATAAAAATCGCCTATTCACCCCCCCCCTCTAGTCGATATAACGCACTTTCAGTAGTACCGCGCCCAGACGCGGTAGTACCATGGGCTCAAGAAGATACACGTTTCGAGCACGAAAAACTGGATCTTTGCACAAACCACTCCGAGCCAACACGACACCACAAGACCACACAACACACAAAACCAGAAAGGCACACGACAAACGAACCAACCACGAGACACCACCTCTCCAAAAGAGAGGGCGGTGGCCGTAGCCACCTATGTTTGAGTCAATTGGTATGGCACCGTGAAGAATTATCCTTGGGTCCATGACCAAAACTCGTCTTTGAAGCACAAGTACCATCAAAGATGGCTAATGTGAAAGACTTGATTGATTTATGCATAATGGGGGGAGGAAGAGTTCATTGAGAGAACATCACTCCCCCTATGTCCATGCCTACATCTAAATAGGACAACACGTTGAGTATGGTGGGGTGTGCAAGTGTTCAAGCAACATTGCTCGAATCGATGATATTTAGCTCATGCCTTAACTCGTGAAATCTTGCTTCATCCAAGGGCTTCGTGAAGATATCTGCAAGGTTATCATGAGTGTTGACGTAGTTGAGCTCGATCTCTCCTCGCCTAATGTGATCCCGGATGAAGTGATACCGGATCACAATATGCTTCGTCTTGAAGTGTTGCACCGGGTTGAGAGAGATCTTGATGGCACTTTCATTGTCACACCAAAGAGGCACTTTGTCACAAGTGACACCATAATCCTTTAAAGTTTGCCTCATCCATAAGAGTTGTGCACAACAACTACCGGCCACCACATACTCCGCTTCGGTGGACGAGAGAGACACACAGCTTTGCTTTTTGGAAGACCAACTTACCAAAGAGCAACCAAGGAATTGGCACCCTCCGGAAGTGGACTTCCTATCCACTTTGTCTCCCGCCCAATCAGAATCCGAGTACCCTACAAGCTTGAAGTTTGATCCTCTTGGGTACCATAAGCCAAAGTTTGGGGTATGAGCCAAATATCGAAAGATTCATTTGACCGCCACATAGTGACTTTCCTTGGGTGCGGCTTGAAACCGTGCACAAATTCCCACACTCAACATGATGTTCGGTCTAGATGCACAAAGGTAAAGCAAGGATCCAATCATGGAACGATATACCTTTTGATCCACCACTTTACCATTGGGATCTAAGTAAAGTTGGCACTTGGTGGGCATTGGAGTGGAAACCGGCTTGACGTCACTTAGCTTGAATCTCTTGAGCATGTCTTGAGTGTATTTGGATTGATTGATGAAGGTTCCTTCTCTTCTTTGCTTCACTTTGAACCCTAGAAAGAACTTCAACTCTCCCATGGGGGACATCTCGAACTTTGAGGTCATGAGAGCGGCAAATTCCTCATTGAAAGCTTTGTTAGGAGAACCAAAGATAATATCATCAACATATAATTGGCACACAAACAACTCCCCTTTGACCTTCTTAGTAAAAAGAGTGGGGTCGATTAACCCAACTTCAAAACCACGGTCTTGTAACAACTCGGTAAGGTGGTCATACCACGCACGTGGGGCTTGTTTAAGGCCATAGAGTGCCTTATCGAGTTGATACACATGATCGGGAAAGTAGGGATCCTCGAACCCGGGGGGTTGCTTGACGTAAACCAATTCATTAATGGGACCATTAAGAAAAGCACTCTTCACATCCATTTGTTGTAACTTAAAGTTATGATGAGAAGCATATGCAATCAACATGCGAATGGATTCAAGACGAGCAACGGGAGCAAAGGTTTCACCGTAGTCGATACCCTCGACTTGGGAGTAGCCTTGTGCTACCAAACGAGCCTTGTTGCGAATGATAATCCCATGGGCATCTTGCTTGTTCTTGAATATCCACTTGGTTCCAATGACATTGTGGTTCCCCGTTGGCCTTGGCACCAATCTCCACACTTTTTTGCGCTCGAAGTTGTTGAGTTCTTCGTGCATGGCATTGAGCCAATCCAGATCTTCTAGCGCCTCATAGACCTTGTGGGGTTCCACACAAGAGACAAACGCGTGATGCTCACAATAATTTGCTAATTGTCTACGAGTGCTTACCCCCTTTCTTAAGCTTCCAAGCACATTCGTCATGAGATGATCCTTGGTGGAGAGCTTGGAAGCAACCTTGGCGGCACGACGCTCTAATTCCTCCTCGGTGGTGAGTTCAGGAGCGGTTACTTGATCATATTGAGCGTCGTCATGAACTTGTTCTTGATCTTGAACTTGCTCGGGGGAGAGAACTTGACCTTGGGCATCACTTGGTGTGTCCACACCGTCTTGAGTATGATCTTGACCTTGGTCTTGTTCATGAGGTTGAGGGCCTTCACTTTGTTCTTCGGAAGCATGTGGGCCTTGGGTTGGTGATGGCTCCACTTGAGTGGAGCATTGTCCTTCTCCTTCGGCCACAAGGGGTTCCTCAATGGGTAGGATGAAACCAAAACCCATTCTTCTTATGGCTTGAGGAGGAATTTCATCACCTACATCACAAGTGCCACTTTGCTCCACTTGGGAGCCGTTATTCTCATCAAACTCCACATTACACGTCTCCTCAATAAGTCCCGTGGATTTATTGAGGACACGGTAAGCATGAGAGTTTGTAGCATAACCAACAAATATGCCCTCATAAGCTCTAGCCTCAAATTTAGACAACCGAACACCTTTCTTGAGAATGAAACACTTACACCCGAATACCTGGAAGTACTTGAGGTTGGGCTTGTTACCGGTGAGTATTTCATATGGAGTCTTGTTCAAGCCCTTGCGGAGGTAGAGCCGACTTGATGCATGACATGCGGTGTTGATGGCTTCGGCCCAAAAGTTGTACGAAGACTTGAACTCCGCCATCATGGTCCTTGCTGCATCCAACAACGTCCGGTTCTTCCTCTTCGCAACACCGTTTTGTTGAGGGGTGTAGGGTGCGGAATATTGATGCTTGATTCCCTCGTCACTAAGAAACTCATCCAAGGTGTAGTTCTTGAACTCGGTGCCATTGTCACTTCTTATTGTCAAGATCTTTGCATTGTGTTGACGTTGTGCTTCATTTGCAAAGTCAATGACGGTTTGTTGGGTCTCGCTCTTCCTCTTGAAGAAATACACCCACGTGTACCTTGAGTAGTCATCCACAATCACCAAGCAATACTTCCTACCTCCAAGACTATCGAAGGATGGAGGCCCAAAGAGATCCATGTGAAGGAGCTCCAAAGGCCTCTTTGAATAAATGATAGTCGTGGGAGGGTGAGCCCTCTCATGTAGCTTTCCTTCGATACAGGCACTGCAAGCACGATCTTTAGCAAAACTAACATTCGTTAGTCCACAGACATGGTCCCCCTTGAGGAGACTTTGCAAACATCTCATATTGACATGGGCTAAACGGCGATGCCAAAGCCATCCCACATCAACTTTAGCCATTAGGCATGTCGCGGTCTTAGTGGGTCGCTCCGAAAAGTTAATCACATATAGACCGTTCTCGACATGCCCAACAAAGGCTACTTTAAGAGTCTTGCTCCACAAGAGGGCCACGGTATCGATATCAAAGAAAATGGCAAAGCCCATGATAGCAAGTTGACGAACGGAAAGTAAATTGTATGCAAGGGACTCAACAAGCATGACCTTCTAAATCATGAGATCATGAGAGATGACCACCTTGCCAAGTCCCAATACCTTAGAAGATGAGGCGTCACCCCACTCGACATTGGTGGGCATAGATGGAACCTTGTGCACGTCCACCACCAAGTCCTTGCTTCCGGTCATATGATTTGTAGCTCTGCTATCGAGCAACCATGATCCCCCACCGGAAGCAAACACCTACAAGAGATCAATGCTTGGTTTTAGGTACCCATTTTGTAATGGGTCCTTTGATGTTAGTAACAAGGGTTTTTGGAACCCAAATAGACCATTCAATGTATTCATGAAGAGAACCAACAAATTTGGCATAAACATGCCCATCACTAGCACGGCATAACACATAAGAAGGGTTAAAATCGCCGTCTTTGTTGAGAGGGATGGCATTGCCCTTCTTGACATTGTTCTTCTTCTTCTTCTCCTCAGGGGCACTCTCTTCCTCCCTCACAAAAGTTTGCATGAGGGGAGGAGGTCGTTTGGTCTTGTCATTCTTCTTCTTGTTCTTGGAGTCGGGCACGTACCCAACCCCTTCCTTGGCCACACCTCCCTTTTGGTTGATCAAGAGATCGTTGAGGTTCTTCTTGCCTTGTATGCAAGTCGCAAGACCTCTCTCAAGTTGCTCCTTTAACTTCGCGTTTTCCTCAACAAGATGTATATGCTCACAGCACGGGTTAGTAGCATTTGCATTATCAATTAAAACCATATGAGGAAAAGTTGCTTTCTCCTTAGTTAGCTTCACTTGGAGTTGATCATGAGACTCCTTGAGACTAGCGTGAACACCCTTCAAGGCCTTGTGGGCCTTGTCAAGTATATCAAACTCCTCTTTGAGTCTAGCAAGATCAACCCCGAGTTTGGCCTTCTCGGAATTTAGCACACGAGAAACAATGAGGGCATGATCACAATCTTTCTTTAACTTAGCATGATCAACGTTGTGTGACTTCTCAAGAGCCAAACGAAGACCACGCTCTTCCTCAAGAGCATTGGAAAGACCCGAAATCTCATCGGCATAGTCACGACTATGCCCTTCCATCTTAGAGATGGTGTCTTCGTGAGCCTCGATCATGTCATTGGCCTCACCCAGTTGTTCCAAGAGAGCAACAAAGTGCTTCTTGGATTTTCCCTTGAGTTTGCCCATAAAGGCCTCAAACTCGTTAGCCTCCACATTAGCTCCCTCAAGTTCATTAATGTTATCCGTTGGGGAAGGATGATTAATGATGGTAGTTTTGATGTTGGAGGTTACCTTGTTGGTGGCTTTAGCCATGAGGCACTTGGCGGTGATGCTCTTGTTGGGTGAGTCGAAGAGAGACACCCGTGATGTTGTTGCAATGGCAACGGAGGCCATGGCAACCGACTCATCATCTTCATCATCATCATCATCCTCATTGTACTCTTCTTGCACAACCAAAGCCTTGCGAGGAGTCTTCTTGGTGAAGTTGTTCTTGTTGGGGAACGACTTGGCCTTGTCCTTTCGGATGAGTTTGCCACCATTGTCTTCCCTCTTCTCATACGGGCATTCCGCAACGAAATGACTCACGTTGCCGCAATTGTAGCAAGTCCTTACACGTTGATTGCCCCTTGTGCCACTCGAGTTGTTTTTGCTAAAATTGGGCCTCGAGTTTTTCTTGCTCCAAAATTGCCTTGAAGCAAGTGCCATGTGTTCATGATATGCATACTTCGTATCTTTGGGGTTGCTCTCCTCTTCTTCCTCTTCTTCTTCTTCCACGGTGAGCTTCGCCTTCAATGCAAGGTTAGGCTTCTTTGCCCATTGAGAACGGAGCACCGCATTGTCGGCGGTCTTGTCCAAAATGTTCATGGCCACAAACTCATCCAACACTTCGCTTAAGGTCAAAGTGTGGAAGTCTGGTCTTTGACGAATGACGGAAGACATGGCCTTGTGGTAGGGCATCATTGCCTTGAGGAACTTGCGCTTGATCCAATTGTCATCCGTGTCATTGCTCCCGTGATCTCGTAGTGAGACCGCAAGTTTGGTTACTCTCCGATAAAGCTCACGAGGTTCTTCATCTTCCTTCATTGCAAACTCATCGGCCTCATCTTGTACCACTTCATAGTTGGAGCGTTGAATGCTTGCGCTTCCCCGGTAGAGAGACACGACACAATGCCATGCATCTTTGGCCAAGGCGAAGGGACGAAGATGAGGTAGGTCTTCGGGTGCAATTGCATCTTGAATGATGAAGAGAGCATTCTCATTGAATTGATTGTCCGCGGCTTCTCGAGGAGTGAAGTTGCTTGGATCATGTGGATAGAAACCTTCTTCAATGATTCTCCAAAGGTTAGTGTTCACATGATTTAAATGACGTTTAGAGCGGTAAACCCAAGAATCAAAATCCTCATTTTTCACAATCTTAGGGGGAGGACCGGCATGATTCAAATGAGTGGAAGGAACCGGTCCACCATAAACAAGTGGTGGTTCCACATGGGCAAAGATGCCGGTGCCATTCTTGCCACTAGAAGAAGGAGCCTTTTCACTACTAGCTTCCCCCTTGTCGGGGATAGCATCCGACACCTTGATGGCGGGATCACCCACTTTCAACGGTGCGGTGGATAGTTTAAGCCCCTCAAGAAATTTAGTAAACATGCTTTCAACTTCGGTCGTCATGGAGGTTTTCAATGTCTCCAAGGCCACATTGAACTCCTCACGAGAGACCGAAGTTCCCCCATCGCCCGTAGACGAGATAGGATTCACACCGGAGTGTTCCTACGCACCGTCTATGGTATCAACCATACTCTTTGGACGGTAAAGTCCTTAATAAAGAGATGAGGCTCTGATACCAATTGAAAGGATCGATATGGTTGAATAGAGGGGGGTGAATAGGCAACTAACAATGTTTAGCTTTTCTTTAGCAATTTAAACTTTGCATCAAAGTAGGTTGTCTAGATATGCAACTAGATGAGCAACCTATATGATGCAACATGAATAGGAACACAAGCAAGCAAGATATATGAAACAAATAAGCTACACAAGTAAAGGCACGAGATAACCAAAAGTGGAGACGGTGGAGACGAGGATGTGTTGCCGAAGTTCCTTCCCTTTGAGAGGAAGTACGTCTCCGTTGGAGTGGTGTGAGGCACAATGCTCCCCAAGAAGCCACTAGAGCCACCGTAATCTCCTCACGCCCTCACACAATGCGAGATGCCGTGATTCCACTATTGGTGCCCTTGGAGGCGGCGACCGAACCTTTACAAACGAGGTTGGGGCAATCTCCACAACTCAATTGGAGGCTCCCAACGACACCACAGAGCTTCACCACAATGGACTATGGCTTCGCGGTGACCTCAACCGTCTAGGATGCTCAAACACCCAAGAGTAACAAGATCCGCAAGGGATTAGTAGGGGGGAATCGAATATCTCTTGGTGGAGGTGTAGATCGGGGCCTTCTCAACCACTACCGAGCAAATCAACAAGTTCGTTTTGCTAGGGAGTGAGATCGGGCGAAAATGGAGCTTGGAGCAATAATGGAGCTTTAATGGTGGAAGAGGTGACTCAACGGGGAAGTAGGAGACCCTTTATATAGTGTGTGGAAAAGATCCAACCGTTACCCACCAACCAGCCCGCGGCCAGCGGTACTACCGTGCCTGGCCAGCGGTACTACCGCAAGGACGCGCGGTACTACTGCTTGCAACCAAACGGTACTACCACACGGCAGTGCGGTACAACCGTACTATCCCACGGTACTGCCGCGACCCCAGCACAGAAACAGACGCAAGCTGGGGGCGGTACTTCCGCACGCGCGGTACTACCGCGCCCCCCATGCGGTACTACCGCAAGGCAAAAGTCCCAGCCAGGGGGAAGGGGAACTTCCGTGCCTACTTCCGCAAATAAACGGAAGTAGCAAAAACCCGACACAGTAGTACAACCGAGGGGCGGTACTACTGCCTGACCGCATAGCGTGGTACTACCGCACGGCGAAAGCGGTATGTAACGCCCTCAATGCGGCTATATCTCCCACGTGTCGAAGCACGACTTAGAGGCATAACCGCATTGAAAGCAATGTCGCAAGTGAGGTAATCTTCACACAACCCATGTAATACATAAGGGAAAGAGATACATAGTTGGCTTACAATCGCCACTTCACACAATTACATGAATAAAGCATTACATCATCCAGATACAATCAAGGTCCGACTACGGAACCAAAATAAAAGAAGAACCCTAGATGCGACAAAGGTCCCCGATCGACCCCAACTGGGCTCCACTACTGATCAACTAGAACGAAACAACACAAAGGGCAAGATCTTCATCGAGCTCCTCCTTGAGCTTGGTTGCGTCATCTGCACGGTAACATAGGCACCTACAAACTGGTTTTGGAAGTATCTGTGAGCCACGGGGACTCAGCAATCTCGCACCCGCGAGATCAAGACTATTTAAGCTTATAGGAAGGATGGAGTAATGAGGTGGAGCTGCAGCATGCGACTAGCATATATGGTGGCTACAATCGCAAAAGAGAGCGAGAAGAGAGGGCAAAGCACGGTCGATAAAAGTATGATCAAGAAGTGATCCTATAGCAACCTACGTCAAGCATAACTCCAACACCGTGTTCACTTCCCGGACTCCGCCGAGAAGAGACCATCACGGTTACACACGCGGTTGATGTATTTTAAATAAGGTCAACTTCGGGTTTTCTACAACCGGACGTTAACAAATTCCCATCTGCCCATAACCGTGGGCACGGCTTTCGAAAGTTCAAATCCCTGCAGGGGTGTCCCAACTTAGCCCATGACAAGCTCTCACGGTCAACGAAGGAATAGACCTCCACCCGAGACGTTCCGATCAGACTCGGTATCCCGGTACAACAAGACATTTCGACAGGGTAAAACTAAACCAGCAACACCGCCCGAATGTGCCGACAAATCCCGATAGGAGCTGCACATATCTCTTTCTCAGGGCACACTCAGATAGGTCAAGCTACGAGTAAAACCAACCCTCAAGTTTCCCCGAGGTGGCCCCGCAGGCTGCCCAGTTCGGACCAACACTCAGAGGAGCACTGGCCCGGGGGGGGTAAATAAGATGACCCTTGAGTCTGCAGAACCCAAGGGAAAGAAAAGGCTAGGTGGCAAATGGTAAAACCAACGTTGGGCATTGCTGGAAGAGCTTTACTTAAGGCGAACTGTCAAGGGGTTCCCATTATAGCCCAACCGTGTAAGGAACGCAAAATTCGGGAACATAACACCGATATGACGAAAACTAGGGCAGCAAGAGTGGAACAAAACACCAGGCATAAGGCCGAGCCTTCCACCCTTTACCAAGTATATAGATGCATTAATTAAATAAGATATATTGTGATATCCCAACAAGTAAACATGTTCCAACAAGGAACAACATCTCCATGTTCCAACAAGGAACAAACTTCAATCTTCACCTGCAACTAACAATGCTATAAGAGGGGTTGAGCAAAGCGGTAACATAGCCAATCAACGGTTTGCTAGGACATGGTGGGTTAGAGGTTTGACATGGCAATTTGGGAGGCTGACAAGCAAATGGTAGGCATCGTAGCATTGGCATGGCAAAAGAGCGAGCAAACTAGCATAGCAAAGATAGTAGTGATTTCGAGGGTATGATCATCTTGCCTGAGATCCCGCAAGGAAGAAGAACGAATCCAAGAAGAAGACAAACGGTCGTACACGAACAAATCCTCACAACTCCGGAACGAAACCGAAGCTAACGAGAGAAGCAACCCGGAAAGAAACAAACAACATAGTAAACACACAAGCATAAAGAAGTCATGATGCACAAACAAGTATGATGCATGTCCGGTTTAATGAGGCATGACATAGCAAAGTGCAACAAACAATACTACAAGTTAAGTGGAGCTCAACATGCAACGAGGTGCATGTTGACGGAACAACACATCAATTATTTAGTTATCTCTCGTTTAAGCTACTCAACAATATTAACTGTTGTTAAACATGGCAAGAGGTGAAGCATAATATAAACTATACCATCTAAACAATTTAAATGGGGCCGGATATAAAAACAACAAATCCGGTAAATCCCCATATGCATTTAGCAATTTGATGCAACAACAAGTTTAAACATTTTAAATGTTGTTATCATGATGCGGATGACATATACAAGTTTTATGCAATTTTATGAAAATGTTGACATAGAGCATGATAAGGAGCATTTGGTCACCATGGCGGAACGAAAAGGGTGCCACGGCGGCGAAACAAAAATGGTGCCACGGCAACATATCGGTTCCGGTAGCTCACGGAGATACCGGTGCAAAAGGAGGCGTGCGGATGCGTGCATGGATGGTGGGGTGATCCCGGATTCCGGGTGTCCCACATAATGGTGGCATGGCTTACGGCGAACGTGCAAGGAACAATTCGGACATGGTGCAAACACGGGCATCTCATACAACGTGCATTCGGTCCACGGCGGTCGTTTCGGGTTATACCTTCGAAGCGTTCAAACGAGACGGTTCGCATTCGGAGCCGTGTAGAGGAAGTAGGCGTTCACAGGACGTCGTCGGAAGTAGTTGTACACGGTGTCGGTAGAGGAAGTAGTTGTTCTCGCGATGGTAGTGGTTCGAGGTCTTGGCGGGTCATCATGTAGCCGTACATGTTCGTCGTGGTACACCGTTCGTAGAAGTTCGGGCGGCGGTAGTGGTACACGTTTGACGTTTTGTAGTCGAACTTGGCGTTTCCAAGGGGCTCCGAATGTCGTGGTACTTGGCGAAAATTCTCGAAGATGACCTTGACGATCCTGGTTTCGGAGCAGAGGCGAGGCTGGCTGGCTACGACCAGCCTTGCAGCCGCTGCGGCCCACGTGAGCGAGCAGAGGAGGCTCACGCAGGAACTTGGCGGGCGCGGCGAGTCATCGGAGGCCGGGGAAGGGGCTGCAGGGCCGGCTCGGCACGGGGACCTGGCGAGCGTGTGGAGAGGCGAGGACGGGGCGTCGGCGAGGCTCCGGTGGCCGGCTGGCCGGGGCCAGCACGAGGAGACGCGGGTGACGGGGAGGCGCGGCACCGGAAGACTGCTCGGGGATCCGTCAGGCGGGGCCCGCGCCGTGGCGGCGACGGACAGACGAGGAGGCGGGCGAAGAGGAGGTTGGGCGCGCGGCGCGCGGCGCGCGGCCGGTGCTCGAGGGGCTCCTCTCCTCGACGCTCGGCGACAGGGAGTTGGCGAGGAGGAGGCGCGGGGAAGGAAGGCAGCAGGGGCACGACGAAGACTGGCGGCGGCGGCCGGTGCTCAAGGGGCTCCTCCTCGTGGCGCTCGGACCGCATGGAGCTCGGGGTCGCGGGAGAGAGATGGGATCGAGCAGGAGAGGCGATGGGATCGGACGATGGGTGACTGGCGGCGCTGGAAGAGGACGAAGGGAGGGAGAGATGAGGGGATCGGGAAACTAGGGTTAGAGGGGGGCGCTGCTGGGCCTAGGCCTTGGGCCGGTCTGGCTGCGCGGGTGGCTGGGCCGAGCTGCGGTAGCTGGGAGGCCCAGTTGGGCTGGCTTAGGTTGGCCGGGCCTAAGAGGCCGGCTGGGCTGCAAGGCTCTCTTCTCCCTCTCTAAAGAAAATAAAAACAAAACAGAGATAGGAAAGAAAAGAAAGAGGGGTTAGGGGAAGAAGTAGGACATGGGGATAATTTTTTCGGACTCGCAAAAATGAGTTTGTTCCGAGAAAAATAGAAAGGCCATGATTGAAAGATTAAATTCAAACTCATTTGATTTAAATTCAAATGAGTTTGAACTAGGACTTGATGAAAGGAAGGTCCAAAAATGTTCGGATTTTTGGTGGAGCTCCGGAAAATGATGAAATAAATATTGGCAAGGTTGGAGACCAAACTTGAAGCAGAAAAGGAACGAAATTATTTTGTAAGTGTGTTTTGGTGATTCCAAAATAGTGGAATATTTAATATAGCTCCCTAATATTGGAGGATATGTTATAAAGAGAAGTCACCATGTGAGTCCCTCGATTTAAATGGATCGAAAAATCCATACAATTTATTTAGTTGAGGTTTTAAAAAATTAAATGGCATGATGGCATGATGCAATGCAAACGATGCAACAAACAAAACAAATCACACGACGAAACTCGGAGTAGCTGGAAGTCTTCTGGAGCGTCGGTCTCGGGGCGTTACAACACTCCACCACTACAAGAGGATCTCGTCCCGAGATCTAGGATGGCACCGGAGAGAAATGGAAGAGGAAGAGAAGAGGTAAAACTAAGTTGCTTCTTACGACAAACGAGTGAAACCAAAGAACCTTGCGAGGTTGAACAAATTCGAGAAAAGAACACAACGAAGGTGAACGAAGTTGAAAACACTCTGTTAGAAAAGAGGGACAAAGAACATTACGAGAACTTGAAGGTTACAAAGACATGAATCAAGAGTTTAATGGACAAGATAGAATTCGAAACCACTCCGGTTAAAACAAGATGAGAGGGGAAGAATTCGGGCAGTACTACGGTTGAACATGGAAGGAATAGAACATGAACTTGAGAAGATGGGATGTTACTTGATGAAATCAACACACACTGCCTCCGGAACTATTGAAAGAATGGCACAATGGGTAAGAAGGATTTCAGACAGCTCTCTAGTTGAGGAAGGAGGGAAAACTTGATAAGATTAGAGAACTCGAATGAAAACATGACACTCCGGTTAAATGGATAAGCAAGAAAAGAACACGATCCTCACGAATCGAGATGGTGAGTGAAAAGAGCAACGTCACAATGCCTCCGGAAGAAAGAATAGAAGATAGGTCATTGGAATAACAGAATGGAGGGGGAAATGCCAACTTCTGCCACAAATGAGTTTGGAAAGCATCCTTGCAAAGAAGAATTGAACGGAGTTGTTGGAAAATCAACAACGAAAAGCACAAGCTTGTAGTGGGCTTATGGAAAACATCTCAAAATTATGAGGTGACAACTGGCCACTAACGGAAACAATTGCTTGCTTGAGATCAACGAAGAGATGAAAACTTCTTCCACCAAGATGATAAAGAGATAACTTGGATCATTGGCAAGCACCACAAATAGCAACATTCCCAATGGAAGGCTTTTAGGTGAAATATGACACAAGATAACTCCAACGAAGAGTTATGGATTTAAAATACCTCATTTTTTACAACATGTGAATCATGAAACATGAATGGAAATTGTCAAGAATGATATAACACCATCTCAAAAGATAAGGTCGAAAGAATTGCACTTCGGAATGCAAGATGAAGAATGCTTGAACTCCTTAAAAGAATCTCGATGAAAACTTCGAGAAGGAAATAAATCCTTGATGAACCATCATGTAGAACCTCCATGAAGAACTCCGGTAACAAAAAGATGATCCAATGGAAGGAAAAAGAAGTTGAAAACACAAGGTGAAACCTTGTAATGATTTAGATGAATCTCCACAACGAGATAAAGAGAAAACTTGGCACTCCGGTGAAGTAAGATGAACAAATGGAAACAAGAATTTGATGAGCCTCAGGAATAAGGAATTAATCACTTGGATGAACAAGAATAAGAATTATGTTATGCTTATCCTTCACCAATTAAATTGACGACAATCAACGAATTTGGCATACTACTTATTCTCGTAGAAAGGATTAAAAGAGATATAGCGTAAACTTGAGAAGGTCTTCAACGAACCACCGGTAGGATTGGAACAACAAATGAATTGATATGATGAACAAGGAAGAGAGATCTTGAAAGAACCACCGTAAGAATTGAAAATGATCGAAGTAGGGGTGCATCACCGGTAAGAATTAGCAAATGAACGAAGGTGCTTGAGACAAACTAGATACATGAGAACAAAGAGATCAAGAACTGATTAGAGGATATTCGATTAATGCACCGGCAAGATAGGAGAATGATAACTGACGGCTGAGAATGAATAAACCTGAATTGATGGACTCCGGATGACAAACTGAGAAGACTCTTGAATATCTCCTGATGGGTGAAAAAGATTCTCACAATCGAAAACAATTATGAGAAGATGGCAACAAGCTAGCACCATGAATCTTGAAGAGAATAGAGCAAGATTAAAGAGAAACTCTTCTTCGGTCTTCAAATGATGAGAATGACAACGAGAAACACCACCAAGAATTATTGAGGCACACCAGAAGAATCAAAAGCGAAGAGGTTGAGCCAACTATGAAAAGAATTTGAAAGATCTTGGAGAAAAGCATTTGGCTAATGATAACTCATTCTTACGTCAAACTTGGAGAAGAATTTAGGATAGCTCTGGGAAAATAGAAGAGTCAGGTAAGATCCTGGGAAAAGACCTGTGGGTTAGGGCCCACTCAAAAGAACACCGTTGAAAAGATTTAAAAGAGATGTTGCACCGGTTGAATTAAATGACTTGAATGAGATAATAATCTCCAAATAGCTTGAACGGATTGAGAATGGAAACACTAATCTTCTGAGATATCTTGAGCACTCCGAATAAGAATAGAGAGAGATGAACAATTATGAGAGGCACCGGCATGGGATAGCATTTGAACGAGGATAAGGATATGGTCAACACCGAAAGCTTGAGGTAAATCCACCGGAGAAGAAAACGAGAATGAAGAGTGATGAACTTGGAGCTCCGTTAGTATCTTCTTGAGAATCACCGGATAAGAACATTGACGGAAAAGAATGGAGAGACTTCCCATCAATAAAAGGATACATGATTAAGATATCTGAGTCCTTGAACAAAAAGGGGTGGGAGGGCGGGAAAAACAAAGGCAACTTGGGGCAGTTGGAATGAACACCGTTGAGAAAAACTTAGAATTGATCTTGCGGATGGGGAGAATGATCGGATCTACTTGAAGAGAGACACACTGGTTGAAAAGGATTGGCAAGACAATCTCGATGATCAAGAAGGATTAGTATTCACATAGCAATATGAGAACACCATTTGGAAAAGGTATGGAATCAACATTTGACTTCGAAGCAACTCGAATACCACAACTCAAAACAAAACAAAGGATTGGCTTGCAAAATAAGCCAGAACAAACATATGATAGAGATTTCATCCGAAGTTTTCGTGGCGGGGCCTACACGGGCTCGAGTGTACAGCACCATCATGTACAAGGCAGTGCACATGACATACGAAGCGTCCCCGAGTCGGCATAGCCAAGGACTCTTTAAGACACAACGAGACCACTGTAAAATCGACCGTGAATAGGCGGACCACTAGACGTCGAACCCCAATTTCATATCATACATCCGTCGGAAAGATATCCTAAGAGCTACTTGAATTCCCACCTATGAAACTCCCGAAATTTTCAGGTTATGCAATCAGGTGTTGGGGATACAGGGGAAGCATAATATCTCACCCAAAACTAACAAATCCTACATCCAGCTGTATCCATCCTTCGACACATAACCAAGAAACCTTCGGAAATCGTCTACCTCAACCTTCGAAAAGCATCCGTTATACAAGTCATGGCAATACTCCCGTACTCACCTCAGTACTGGGTTATCGGGGTTATCTCACCAACAACTGCATAAAAGAGATTTTCGATGTCGGCGTACTAAACTCAGGTATTCCAGAACTGCAACGATAAAATTATGACGACAACACCTCAGAGCTCAACTCCCCGGGACACTTCCACTAAACCCCTGACAGGAGGCACCAAGACAATGTTCTCATCATAAAACCATCGGAACGATTCCAAGATACCCGCGTGATCCTAAATTTTTTTTAATGAAATTTGAGAAGAGAAGAGTCAAAAATCTACGTCAGGATGCCTTACCAGAGCGATGAAGAGACTGGGGAGTAAAAAGAATTCCTAACTCTCCGATATATAATTCCTAAATGACTCAAAACATTTTTCTAGACACAACTCGGCCGCTAAAAACGATCAAGCAGTGGGGCTCCTAAGGTCGGGGAAGGCTCTGATTACCAACTTGTAACGCCCTCGATGCGGCTATATCTCCCACGTGTCGAAGCACGACTTAGAGGCATAACCGCATTGAAAGCAATGTCGCAAGTGAGGTAATCTTCACACAACCCATGTAATACATAAGGGAAAGAGATACATAGTTGGCTTACAATCGCCACTTCACACAATTACATGAATAAAGCATTACATCATCCAGATACAATCAAGGTCCGACTACGGAATCAAAATAAAAGAAGAACCCCAGATGCGACAAAGGTCCCCGATCGACCCCAACTGGGCTCCACTACTGATCAACTAGAACGAAACAACACAAAGGGCAAGATCTTCATTCAGCTCCTCCTTGAGCTTGGTTGCGTCATCTGCACGGTAACATAGGCACCTGCAAACTGGTTTTGGAAGTATCTGTGAGCCACGGGGACTCAGCAATCTCGCACCCGCGAGATCAAGACTATTTAAGCTTATAGGAAGGATGGAGTAATGAGGTGGAGCTGCAGCAAGCGACTAGCATATATGGTGGCTACAATCGCAAAAGAGAGTGAGAAGAGAGGGCAAAGGACGGTCGATAAAAGTATGATCAAGAAGTGATCCTATAGCAACCTACGTCAAGCATAACTCCAACACCGTGTTCACTTCCCGGACTCCGCCGAGAAGAGACCATCACGGTTACACACGCGGTTGATGTATTTTAAATAAGGTCAACTTCGGGTTTTCTACAACCGGACGTTAACAAATTCCCATCTGCCCATAACCGCGGGCACGGCTTTTTAAAGTTCAAATCCCTGCAGGGGTGTCCCAACTTAGCCCATGACAAGCTCTCACGGTCAACGAAGGAATAGACCTCCACCCGAGACGTTCCGATCAGACTCGGTATCCCGGTACAACAAGACATTTCGACAGGGTAAAACTAAACCAGCAACACCGCCCGAATGTGCCGACAAATCCCGATAGGAGCTGCACATATCTCTTTCTCAGGGCACACTCAGATAGGTCAAGCTACGAG
The DNA here is from genome assembly GCF_002162155.2 of Triticum dicoccoides. Classification (NCBI taxonomy): domain Eukaryota; kingdom Viridiplantae; phylum Streptophyta; class Magnoliopsida; order Poales; family Poaceae; genus Triticum; species Triticum dicoccoides. The sequence continues at coordinate 123,325,545 of NC_041384.1, read as the reverse complement.
TAAAACCAACCCTCAAGTTTCCCCGAGGTGGCCCCGCAGGCTGCCCAGTTCGGACCAACACTCAGAGGAGCACTGGCCCGGGGGGGTTAAATAAGATGACCCTTGAGTCTGCAAAACCCAAGGGAAAGAAAAGGCTAGGTGGCAAATGGTAAAACCAAGGTTGGGCATTGCTGGAAGAGCTTTACTTAAGGCGAACTGTCAAGGGGTTCCCATTATAGCCCAACCGTGTAAGGAATGCAAAATCCGGGAACATAACACCGATATGACGGAAACTAGGGCGGCAAGAGTGGAACAAAACACCAGGCATAAGGCCGAGCCTTCCACCCTTTACCAAGTATATAGATGCATTAATTAAATAAGATATATTGTGATATCCCAACAAGTAAACATGTTCCAACAAGGAACAACATCTCCATGTTCCAACAAGGAACAAACTTCAATCTTCACCTGCAACTAACAATGCTATAAGAGGGGTTGAGCAAAGCGGTAACATAGCCAATCAACGGTTTGCTAGGACATGGTGGGTTAGAGGTTTGACATGGCAATTTGGGAGGCTGACAAGCAAATGGTAGGCATCGTAGCATTGGCATGGCAAAAGAGCGAGCAAACTAGCATAGCAAAGATAGTAGTGATTTCGAGGGTATGATCATCTTGCCTGAGATCCCGCAAGGAAGAAGAACGAATCCAAGAAGAAGACAAACGGTCGTAGACGAACAAATCCTCACAACTCCGGAACGAAACCGAAGCTAACGAGAGAAGCAACCCGGAAAGAAACAAACAACATAGTAAACACACAAGCATAAACAAGTCATGATGCACAAACAAGTATGATGCATGTCCAGTTTAATGAGGCATGACATAGCAAAGTGCAACAAACAATACTACAAGTTAAGTGGAGCTCAACATGCAACGAGGTGCATGTTGACGGAACAACACATCAATTATTTAGTTATCTCTCGTTTGAGCTACTTAACAATATTAACTGTTGTTAAACATGGCAAGAGGTGAAGCATAATATAAACTATACCATCTAAACAATTTAAATGGGGCCGGATATAAAAACAACAAATCCGGTAAATCCCCATATGCATTTAGCAATTTGATGCAACAACAAGTTTAAACATTTTAAATGTTGTTATCATGATGCGGATGACATATACAAGTTTTATGCAATTTTATGAAAATGTTGACATAGAGCATGATAAGGAGCATTTGGTCACCATGGCGGAACGAAAAGGGTGCCACGGCGGCGAAACAAAAATGGTGCCACGGCAACATATCGGTTCCGGTAGCTCACGGAGATACCGGTGCAAAAGGAGGCGTGCGGATGCGTGCATGGATGGTGGGGTGATCCCGGATTCCGGGTGTCCCACATAATGGTGGCATGGCTTACGGCGAACGTGCAAGGAACAATTCAGACATGGTGCAAACACGGGCATCTCATACAACGTGCATTCGGTCCACGGCGGTCGTTTCGGGTTATACCTTCGAAGCGTTCAAACGAGACGGTTCGCATTCGGAGCGGTGTAGAGGAAGTAGGCGTTCACAGGACGTCGTCGGAAGTAGTTGTACACGGCGTCGGTAGAGGAAGTAGTTGTTCTCGCGATGGTAGTGGTTCGAGGTCTTGGCGGGTCATCATGTAGCCGTACATGTTCGTCGTGGTACACCGTTCGTAGAAGTTCGGGCGGCGGTAGTGGTACACGTTTGACGTTTTGTAGTCGAACTTGACGTTTCCAAGGGGCTCCGAATGTCGTGGTACTTGGCGAAAATTCTCGAAGATGACCTTGACGATCCTGGTTTCGGAGCAGAGGCGAGGCTGGCTGGCTACGACCGGCCTTGCAGCCGCTGCGGCCCACGCGAGCGAGCAGAGGAGGCTCACGCAGGAACTTGGCGGGCGCGGCGAGTCATCGGAGGCCGGGGACGGGGCTGCAGGGCTGGCTCGGCACGGGGACCTGGCGAGCGTGTGGAGAGGCGAGGACGGGGCGTCGGCGAGGCTCCGGTGGCCGGCTGGCCGGGGCCAGCGCGAGGAGACGCGGGTGACGGGGAGGCGCGGCGCCGGAAGACTGCTCGGGGATCCGTCAGGCGGGGCCCGCACCGCGGCGGCGACGGACAGATGAGGAGGCGGGCGAAGAGGAGGTTGGGCGCGCGGCGCGCGGCCGGTGCTCGAGGGGCTCCTCTCCTGGACGCTCAGCGACAGGGAGTTGGTGAGGAGGAGGCGCGGGGAAGGAAGGCAGCAGGGGCACGGCGAAGACTGGCGGCGGCGGCCGGTGCTCAAGGGGCTCCTCCTCGTGGCGCTCAGACCGCGGGGAGCTCGGGGTCACGGGAGAGAGATGGGATCGAGCAGGAGAGGCGATGGGATCGGACGATGGGTGACTGGCGGCGCTGGAAGAGGACGAAGGGAGGGAGAGATGAGGGGATCGGGAAACTAGGGTTAGAGGGGGGCGCTACTGGGCCTAGGCCTTGGGCCGGTCTGGCTGCGCGGGTGGCTGGGCCGAGCTGCGGTAGCTGGGAGGCCCAGTTGGGCTGGCTTAGGTTGGCCGGGCCTAAGAGGCCGGCTGGGCTGCAAGGCTCTCTTCTCCCTCTCTAAAGAAAATAAAAACAAAACAGAGATAGGAAAGAAAAGAAAGAGGGGTTAGGGGAAGAAGTAGGACATGGGGATAATTTTTCCGGACTCGCAAAAATGAGTTTGTTCTGAGAAAAATAGAAAGGCCATGATTGAAAGATTAAATTCAAACTCATTTGATTTAAATTCAAATGAGTTTGAACTAGGACTTGATGAAAGGAAGGTCCAAAAATGTTCGGATTTTTGGTGGAGCTCCGGAAAATGATGAAATAAATATTGGCAAGGTTGGAGACCAAACTTGAAGCAGAAAAGGAACGAAATTATTTTGTAAGTGTGTTTTGGTGATTCCAAAATAGTGGAATATTTAATATAGCTCCCTAATATTGGAGGATATGTTATAAAGAGAAGTCACCATGTGAGTCCCTCGATTTAAATGGATCGAAAAATCCATACAATTTATTTAGTTGAGGTTTTAAAAAATTAAATGGCATGATGGCATGATGCAATGCAAACGATGCAACAAACAAAACAAATCACACGACGAAACTCGGAGTAGCTGGAAGTCTTCTGGAGCGTCGGTCTCGGGGCGTTACACGGTACTACCGCGGCAGGTGCGGATGTAAAAAATTACATCCGCTCCTACTACCGCAAGGGGGCGGCACTAGCCTGATGGGCAGCGGTAGTGTAGCTCCAGGGGAGCGGTACTACCGTGAGCACCAGCGGTACTACCGCGCCATCGCACTGTACTACCGTGGATGCCTACGGTACTACCGTTGATCCAAGAGCAGTACTACGGCAACCACAACAGCAGCCAGTCAAAGGAGGCAGAAAAAATGGAGGAAGCTCCAAGGAAGAAGGAGGGGATAAAAGGAGGCGTGTACGTGATGATTCCACCCAAACCTTTCCAACGCGGACCCCCTCTTAATAGTACGGCTTTCCTATGACTCAAATCCACCAAAAAGAAACATAGAAAAGACGCCGTCTTCGTCAGTCTTCGAGGGGCAACCAATCGTCTTGTGCCTAGCAGAGAAGTGTCTGGAAAACTCATGGCACACGATTAGTCCGCAAATGTGTTGTCATCAATCACCAAAACACTTAGGGATAAATATGTCCTTACAACAATCTCTATGGACTAATGTTTTCAGTGAGATATATTTGAAGGTTTTGTCCATAGATGGTGCCACAAGGATATTGGATGGAATCATGGATGAAGTCCATATATATGAAGATATATTTGCCCTATGCTTTGGTATTAAATGACAATTCCTATGGAGCATCAAGTGCATTGAATCTTATATAAAGATATGTTCCATAGTGATGCTTGAAGTGCATTGGGTTGTTTTGTGAAGTCTGCCATCAAAGCATTCGAATAAGTCCTCATGGTATCCTTCTCTGGATACCCCGTGCACAAGGGCTTGTACCGTGCGCACGGGGTCGAGTGTCAACTCTCTGGATACCCCGTGCTCACGGGGCCTAGGTGTTGGCTCTCGAGATCCCATATCTAGTGAGGTTTCAACTTTCAAGTTGGTCTTCGGGTACTTCTATTGAGGCCATCAAGATTGGTTTCAATGCCTAATCTAATTATGTTCATGATGGAGTTCATTGGAGGATCTCAAAGATTGATATATTTGGGCTTCTGAGGATCAAGGCTTGAGAGAGTAATCAAAGAGAAGAATTCAAGTTATGGTTTCAAGACAAGATCATGGTGAGCTCATGTGTTGGGTTTAGGTTGATCAAGTCTTGAAGCAAACAACTAGAGTGAAGAATTCATTGTGCCTCTCAAGATATTATGATGGAGGGCTTTTAAGGATCAAGGGCTTGAGAGAATAATCAAAGAGAAGAATTCAAGTTATGGTCTCAAGACAAGATCATGGTGAGCTCATGTGTTGCGTTTCGGTTGATCAAGTCTTGAAGCAAGCAACTAGAGTGACGAATTCATTATGCCTCTCAAGAGATTGTGATGGAGTTTTTAGAAGGGCAAGTGGTGACCAAGATGATATTCATAGTGGAAATTGATATGGTCATGGAAGAGTCTTTGGTGATATAGTCTTGAAGCAATGAAGGGAAATGAAGAGTTCATTGTGGCTTTCAAGAAACCAAGATGGAGCTTGGAGTAAAGATGTTGGTTGACCAAGATGAAGCTCGAAGATTATATCTAAGTGGTCAACTCTCAAAGCACAAACATTGTACCACATGAGACCAAGTGATCTAGTGGTATGGTAAGTAATTGTGAATTATGCTTTTTTACCTAACCCATGCTATGTGTTTGGTATGTCTATGTGGGTTAGATGTTTCTCATGGGCTTGCATCAAAAGGAAATATTTCAAGTAGCCTATGTGAGGATGACATCAAGTGGTGATGGTCGTCGGGTTCGAGGTGTCCAAGTGCAAGATGAGAAGCCGGAGGTTATATGCTTTGAAGCTTGCGGTCCACATCATGATAATGCACATGTGAAGATGGGCTTAAGTTAAGGCTTCCCTCATTGCAATATGAGGAAGCAATTCGAGTATCTTCACCTAGTGGTTGTGGACAAGAAAGGGATTCCAACTTGAGGCAAGCATTAAAGTCATCATCAAGCTCAAGTTGAATATGCAAGGCAAAGGTATAACTTAGCTAGGGTTTTCTAGTTTTGCCAATCTCATAGTGCTTGGTGGGAGACCGAAATATAGGTTTGATAGCCGTACTATCAAGAGGGACTCTCGGGCAAGTAGCTTGATCACGTCGCATGTAGAGAGCTCAAACCTTTGCATTACTTGCATCATACTTTCTTATTGATCTTGGGTGGTTCTCTATGTGAGGACCTTGGGCTTTTCCCTAGCTTCAAAACGAGCCCAAGATCATCGAATTCGGAGTTCGTATGCCAGAGTTATGCATGTTTTAGTGGGCTGCTGCAGGCGGTCCTGGGTACCCCGTGGGCACGGGGTTTTTGACCCCCGTGGGCACGGGGCCCCCATGTGCACGGGCTCGTACCGTGCGCACGGGACCCCGTGGGCACGGGGTCTAAACCCCCGTGGGCATGGGGTGTCCAGGAACTGCCCGTTGAGCCCCAACGGCTAGTTTTGGGTATTGGCTATTTAAGGGCTCCTTCCTCCCACCGGTTGGGGGTTGTTCTTACACTTTCTAAACACCATTTAGAGCCTCTCTACACCTCTCCCAAATCCCTTTCTCCCCTCTATGTGAAGGGGGATTTGTGGATGGATTTGTGAGCCGTTTGTTGATCATATCCATTGCATCCCCTCTCCTCAATCTCCTACTGTCAAGAGTGCATCTTGTGAGATTGAGAGAGTGTGTTAAGCATTTGTTGCTTGACATTGCATTGCATTTGTTGCATTGGTTTGAGCTCCCCACATCGATTAGTTCGAGTGAGAGTCCGTGAGTTTATTACTCTTGGAGGTTTCGTCCTCCTAGACGGTTTGGTGATATTCATTGAGAAGATTGTGAAGAGGCCTATGTGGCCAAGGTTCCCCTGGAAGCTTCCTTTTGTGGTGTGGTCCGGGGAAGGGTGTTGAAGTGTCCTAGGTGGTCAAGTTCCTCCGGAAGCTTTCGTGCTTGTGGTGTGCTTCGGAGAAGTTTGTAAAGGTGTGGTGGTCGCCTTCAAGACCAACCCCGAGTGAACCGAGGCTCATCCGTTGGGGGTGACTTGGAAGGGAGAATACGGTGAGTCACTTGCTGACGCCCCGGAGCTTTGGCTTCGGCACCACTCTAACGGAGATTAACACTCTCACGAGTGTGAACTTGAAAGCACAAGTGCTCCCTAGGTGGTTTTGATAATTGATGACAACATATCTCTTGTTGGACTAACATTTCAATCTAGCATGTTTCAGATAAGTTCAACAATGGAGTGGCATGGACTAAAGGTTGTGGGAACTCCTTCAAAATGCTAAGGAAAAAGGATTGGCTCAAGCTCAAAATCTCAAGACTCTTCATTTTATATTTTAGTGATCCAAGATCACATTGAGTCTTTAGGAAAATCCAATACTATCAAGGAGGGATGAGGTGTTGCATAATGAGCCTCTTGCTTCATGTGCTTAGTGATATGCTCCAAAAACCCTCAACTACTTTCCCATATCCACATATGACCTAAACCCTAAGCCAAACTCGGTCCTACCGATTCTTCCTATCCGGCGCCACCGAGTTTCACTTGTCATTAGCCACTGCCAAACCCCAGCAATTCGGTTCTACCGATAGGGATCTCGGTCTCACCGAGATGGGATTGCAAACTCTATGTTTCCCTTTCGTAACTTTCCGGTCTCACCGAAAGAGCAATCGGTCCCACCGAGATTGCAATGTAAATTCAGTGTTTCCCCTTTGTAACTTTTCGGTCTCACCGAAAGAGCAAATCGGTCCCATCGAGTTTGCCTGACCAACTCTCTGGTTAGCTAATTACCAAATTCGGTCTCACCGAGTTTGTGTAATCGGTCTCACCGAGATTACGTTATGCCCAAACCCTAACCATATCGGTCCTACCGAGTTGCATGTCAGTCCCACCGAAAATCTCTAACGGTCACTAGGTTTACATTTTTGGTCCGACCGAGTTTGTTGATTCGGTCCCACCGAGATTGGAAAACTGTGTAACGGTTGGATTTTATGTGGAGGCTATATATACCCCTCCACCTCCTCTTCATTTGAAGAGAGAGCTATCAGAACGCATACACCATTCCAACTCATATGTTCTGAGAGAGAACCACCTACTCATGTGTTGAGACCAAGGTATTCCATTCCTACCATATGAATCTTGATCTCTAGCCTTCCCAAGTTGCTTTCCACTCAAATCTTCTTTCCACCAAATCCAAATCCTATGAGAGAGAGTTGAGTGTTGGGGAGACTATCATTTGAAGCACAAGAGCAAGGAGTTCATTACCTACACACCATTTGTTACTTCTTGGAGAGTGGTGTCTCCTAGATTGGCTAGGTGTCACTTGGGAGCCTCTGACAAGATTGTGGAGTTGAACCAAGGAGTTTGTAAGGGCAAGGAGATCGCCTACTTCGTGAAGATCTACCGCTAGTGAGGCAAGTCCTGTGTGGGCGATGGCCATGGTGGGATAGACAAGGTTGCTTCTTCGTGGACCCTTTGTGGGTGGTTGCTTCTTCGTGGACCCTTCGTGGGTGGAGCCCTGTGTGGACTCTTGCAACCGTTACCCTTTGTGGGTGGAGCCCTGTGTGGACTCGCGCGACCGTTACCCTTTGTGGGTTGAAGTCTCCATCAACGTGGATGTAGGATAGCACCACCTATCCGAACCACGGGAAAAACATCCGTGTCTCAAATTGCGTTTGATCTCTCCAAACCCTTCCCTTTACATTCTTGCAAGTTGCATGCTTTACATTCCGCTGCTCATATACTCTTTGCATGCTTGCTTGATATGTATTGTGTGTGTTGAAATTGTGCCTAAACTCCACTTAAACCGAAAAAGCTTAAAAATTGCAACTTTAGCATTAAGTGTCTAATCCCCCCCTCTAGACACATCTACTTCTAGATCCTACAGAACTTCGGGATAAATCCGCGTCCCCGACTCACTTGTGGTTATCTCATACCCACACCCTTTAGTTTCCGCAATTCATACTTGCTCATATTGATATATCTTGTGATAGTTGAGTTGCTTAGTTGTTCCTTCATTTCCATATCTTGTGATATAGTTTGTGCTTGCTAGTTTGCTTAAGTGCCTATCTTGTTTAGCATAGGTTGTTGGTGCACTTAGTTGAGCCTAGCATATTTAGGATTTGTGCTTGAATATTATCCGTTAGTTTAATTCCGCATTAGGATAAAGCCAAATCCATAAAATGTTCATGGCCACAAACTCATCCCAACACTTCGCTTGAGGTCAAAGTGTGGAAGTCTGGTCTTTGACAAATGACGGAAGACATGGCCTTGTGGTAGGGCATCATTGCCTTGAGGAACTTGCGCTTGATCCAATTGTCATCCGTGTCCTTGCTCCCGTGATCTCGTAGTGAGACCGCGAGTTTGGTTACTCTCCGATAAAGCTCACGAGGTTCTTCATCTTCCTTCATTGCAAACTCATCGGCCTCATCTTGTACCACTTCATAGTTGGAGCGTTGAATGCTTGCGCTTCCCCGGTAGAGAGACATGACACAATGCCATGCATCTTTGGCCAAGGCGAAGGGACGAAGATGAGGTAGGTCTTCGGGTGCAATTGCATCTTCAATGATGAAGAGAGCATTCTCATTGAATTGATTGTCCGCGGCTTCTCGAGGAGTGAAGTTTCTTGGATCATGTGGATAGAAACCTTCTTCAATGATTCTCCAAAGGTTAGTGTTCACATGATTTAAATGACGTTTAGAGCGGTAAACCCAAGAATCAAAATCCTCATTTTTCACAATCTTAGGGGGAGGACCGGCATGATTCAAATGAGTGGAAGGAACCGGTCCACCATAAACAAGTGGTGGTTCCACATGGGCAAAGATGCCGGTGCCATTCTTGCCACTAGAAGAAGGAGCCTTTTCACTACTAGCTTCCCCCTTGTCGGGGATAGCATCCGACACCTTATGGCAGGATCACCCACTTTCAACGGTGCGGTGGATAGTTTAAGCCCCTCAAGAAATTTAGTAAACATGCTTTCAACTTCGGTCGTCATGGAGGTTTTCAATGTCTCCAAGGCCACATTGAACTCCTCACGAGAGACCGAAGTTCCCCCATCGCCCGTAGACGAGATAGGATTCACACCGGAGTGTTCCTCTGCATCGTCTACGGTATCAACCATACTCTTAGGACGGTAAAGTCCTTAATAAAGAGACGAGGCTTTGATACCAATTGAAAGGATCGATATGGTTGAATAGAGGGGGAGTGAATAGGCAACTAACAATTTTTAGCTTTTCTTTAGCAATTTAAACTTTGCATCAAAGTAGGTTGTCTAGATATGCAACTAGATGAGCAACCTATATGATGCAACATGAATAGGAACACAAGCAAGCAAGATATATGAAACAAATAAGCTACACAAGTAAAGGCACGAGATAACCAAAAGTGGAGACGGTGGAGACGAGGATGTGTTGCCGAAGTTCCTTCCCTTTGAGAGGAAGTACGTCTCTGTTGGAGCGGTGTGGAGGCACAATGCTCCCCAAGAAGCCACTAGAGCCACCGTAATCTCCTCATGCCCTCACACAATGCGAGATTCCGTGATTCCACTATTGGTGCCCTTGGAGGCGGCGACCGAACCTTTACAAACGAGGTTGGGGCAATCTCCACAACTCAATTGGAGGCTCCCAACGACACCACGAAGCTTCACCACAATGGACTATGGCTTCACGGTGACCTCAACCGTCTAGGATGCTCAAACACCCAAGAGTAACAAGATCCGCAAGGGATTAGTAGGGGGGAATCAAATATCTCTTGGTGGAAGTGTAGATTGGGGCCTTCTCAACCACTCCCGAGCAAATCAACAAGTTTGTTTGGCTAGGGAGTAAGATCGAGCGAAAATGGAGCTTGGAGCAATAATGGAGCTTTAATGGTGGAAGAGGTGAGTCAATGGGGAAGAAGGAGACCCTTTATATAGTGTGTGGAAAAGATCCAACCGTTACCCACCAACCAGCCCGCGGCCAGCGGTACTACCGCGCCTGGCCAGCGGTACTACCGCAAGGCCGCGCGGTACTACTGCTTGCAACCAAGCGGTACTACCGCACGGCAGTGCGGTACAACCGTACCGTCCCACGATACTGCCGCGACCCCAGCACAGAAACAGACGCAAGCTGGGGGCGGTACTTCCGCACGCGCGGTACTACCGCGCCCCCCATGCGGTACTACCGCAAGGCAAAAGTCCCAGCCAGGGGGAAGGGGAACTTCCGTGCCTACTTCCGCAAATAAACGGAAGTAGCAAAAACCCGACACAGTCGTACAACCGAGGGGCAGTACTACTGCCTGACCGCATAGCGCGGTACTACCGCACGGCGAAAGCGGTACAATCGCGGCAGGTGCGGATGTAAAGAATTACATCCGCTCCTACTACCGCAAGGGGGCGGCACTAGCCTGATGGGCAGCTCCAGGGGAGCGGTACTACCGTGAGCACCAGCGGTACTACCGCGCCACCGCGCTGTACTACCGTGGATGCCTACGGTACTACCGTTGATCCAGGAGCAGTACTACGGCAACCACAACAGCAGCCAGTCAAAGGAGGCAGAAAAAACGGAGGAAGCTCCAAGGAAGAAGGAGGGGATAAAAGGAGACGTGTACGTGATGATTCCACCCGAACCTTTCCAACGCGGACCCCCTCTTAATAGTACGGCTTTCCTACGATTCAAATCCACCAAAAAGAAACGTAGAAAAGACGTCGTCTTCGTCAGTCTTCGAGGGGCAACCTCGTCTTGTGCCTAGCAGATAAGTGTCTGGAAAACTCATGGCACACGATTAGTCCGCAAATGTGTTGTCATCAATCACCAAAACACTTAGGGATAAATATGTCCTTACAACAATCTCTATGGACTAATGTTTTTAGTGAGATATATTTGAAGGTTTTGTCCATAGATGGTGCCACAAGGATATTGGATGGAATCATGGATGAAGTCCATATATATGAAGATAGTGCCTCAAGGATATTAGACGGAATCAAGTATGAAGTCCATATATGTGA
>NC_041384.1:123308200-123313915 GCF_002162155.2 Triticum dicoccoides | reverse complement strand
ATATTAAGATAGTGCCTCAAGGATATTGGACGGAATCAAGGATGAAGTCCATATATATGAAGATATATTTGCCCTATGCTTTGGTATTAAATGACAATTCCTATGGAGCATCAAGTGCATTGAATCTTATATAAAGATATGTTCCATAGTGATGCTTGAAGTGCATTGGGTTGTTTTGTGAAGTCTGCCATCAAAGCATCTGAATAAGTCCTCATGGTATCCTTCTCTGGATACCCCGTGCACACAGGCTTGTACCGTGCGCACGGGGTCGAGTGTCAACTCTCTGGATACCCCGTGCTCACGGGGCCTAGGTGTTGGCTCTCGAGATCCCATATCTAGTGAGGTTTCAAGTTGGTCTTCGGGTACTTCTATTGAGGCCATCAAGATTGGTCTCAATGCCTAATCTAATTATGTTCATGATGGAGTTCATTGGAGGATCTCAAAGATTGATATATTTGGGCTTCTGAGGATCAAGGCTTGAGAGAGTAATCAAAGAGAAGAATTCAAGTTATGGTTTCAAGACAAGATCATGGTGAGCTCATGTGTTGGGTTTAGGTTGATCAAGTCTTGAAGCAAACAACTAGAGTGAAGAATTCATTGTGCCTCTCAAGATATTATGATGGAGGGCTTTTAAGGATCAAGGGCTTGAGAGAATAATCAAAGAGAAGAATTCAAGTTATGGTCTCAAGACAAGATCATGGTGAGCTCATGTGTTGCGTTTCGGTTGATCAAGTCTTGAAGCAAGCAACTAGAGTGACGAATTCATTATGCCTCTCAAGAGATTGTGATGGAGTTTTTAGAAGGGCAAGTGGTGACCAAGATGATATTCATAGTGGAACTTGATATGGTCATGGAAGAGTCTTTGGTGATATAGTCTTGAAGCAATGAAGGGAAATGAAGAGTTCATTGTGGCTCTCAAGAAACCAAGATGGAGCTTGGAGTAAAGATGTTGGTTGACCAAGATGAAGCTCGAAGATTATATCTAAGTGGTCAACTCTCAAAGCACAAACATTGTACCACGTGAGACCAAGTGATCTAGTGGTATGGTAAGTAATTGTGAATTATGCTTTTTTACCTAACCCATGCTATGTGTTTGGTATGTCTATGTGGGTTAGATGTTTCTCATGGGCTTGCATCAAAAGGAAATATTTCAAGTAGCCTATGTGAGGATGACATCAAGTGGTGATGGTCGTCGGGTTCGAGGTGTCCAAGTGCAAGATGAGAAGCCGGAGGTTATATGCTTTGAAGCTTGCGGTCCACATCATAATAATGCACATGTGAAGATGAGCTTAAGTTAAGGCTTCCCTCATTGCAATATGAGGAAGCAATTCGAGTATCTTCACCTAGTGGTTGTGGACAAGAAAGGGATTCCAACTTGAGGCAAGCATTAAAGTCATCATCAAGCTCAAGTTGAATATGCAAGGCAAAGGTATAACTTAGCTAGGTTTTTCTAGTTTTTCCAATCTCATAGTGCTTGGTGGGAGACCGGAATATAGGTTTGATAGCCGTACTATGAAGAGGGACTCTCGGGCAAGTAGCTTGATCACGTCGCATGTAGAGAGCTCAAACCTTTGCATTACTTGCATCATACTTTCTTGTTGATCTTGGGTGGTTCTCTATGTGGGGACCTTGGGCTTTTCCCTGGCTTCAAAACAAGCCCAAGATCATCGAATTCGGAGTTCGTATGCCAAAGTTATGCATGTTTTAGTGGGCTGCTACAGGCGGTCCTGGGTACCCCGTGGGCACGGGGTTTTTGACCCCCGTGGGCACGGGGCCCCCATGTGCACGGGCTCGTACCATGCGCATGGGACCCCGTGGGCACGGGGTCTAAACCCCCGTGGGCACGGGGTGTCCAGGAACTGCCCGTTGAGCCCCAACGGCTAGTTTTGGGTTTTGGCTATTTAAGGGCTCCTTCCTCCCACCGGTTGGGGGCTGTTCTTACACTTTCTAAACACCATTTAGAGCCTCTCTACACCTCTCCCAAAGCCCTTTCTCCCCTCTATGTGAATGGGGATTTGTGGATGGATTTGTGAGCCATTTGTTGATCATATCCATTGCATCCCCTCTCCTCAATCTCCTACTGTCAAGAGTGCATCTTGTGAGATTGAGAGAGTGTGTTAAGAATTTGTTGCTTGACATTGCATTGCATTTGTTGCATTGGTTTGAGCTCCCCACATCGATTAGTTCGAGTGAGAGTCCGTGAGTTTATTACTCTTGGAAGTTTCATCCTCCTAGACGGTTTTGTGATATTCATTGAGAAGATTGTGAAGAGGCCTATGTGGCCAAGGTTCCCCTGGAAGCTTCCTTTTGTGGTGTGGTCCGGGGAAGGGTGTTGAAGTGGCCTAGGTGGTCAAGTTCCTCTGGAAGCTTCCATGCTTGTGGTGTGCTTCGGAGAAGTTTGTAAAGGTGTGGTGGTCGCCTTCAAGACCAACCCCGAGTGAACCGAGGCTCATCCGTTGGGGGTGACTTGGAATGGAGAATACGGTGAGTCACTTGGTGATGCCCCGGAGCTTTGGCTTCGGCACCACTCTAACGGAGATTAACACTCTCACGAGTGTGAACTTCGGGATAAATCCGCGTCCCCGACTCACTTGTGGTTATCTCATACCCACACCCTTTACTTTCCGCAATTCATACTTGCTCATATTGATATATCTTGTGATAGTTGAATTGCTTACTTGTTCCTTCATTTCCATATCTTGTGATATAGTTTGTGCTTGCTAGTTTGCTTAAGTGCCTATCTTGTTTAGCATAGGTTGTTGGTGCACTTAGTTGAGCCTAGCATATTTAGGATTTGTGCTTGAATTTTATCCGTTAGTTTAATTCCGCATTAGGATAAAGCCAAATCCGTAAAGTGTTCATGGCCACAAACTCATCCAACACTTCGCTTGAGGTCAAAGTGTGGAAGTTTGGTCTTTGACGAATGACGGAAGACATGGCCTTGTGGTAGGGCATCATTGCCTTGAGGAACTTGCGCTTGATCCAATTGTCATTCGTGTCCTTGCTCCCGTGATCTCGTAGTGAGACCGCGAGTTTGGTTACTCTCCGATAAAGCTCACGAGGTTCTTCATCTTCCTTCATTGCAAACTCATCGGCCTCATCTTGTACCACTTCATAGTTGGAGCGTTGAATGCTTGCGCTTCCCCGGTAGAGAGACACGACACAATGCCATGCATCTTTGGCAAAGGCGAAGGGACGAAGATGAGGTAGGTCTTCGGGTGCAATTGCATCTTGAATGATGAAGAGAGCATTCTCATTGAATTGATTGTCTGCGGCTTCTCGAGGAGTGAAGTTGCTTGGATCATGTGGATAGAAACCTTCTTCAATGATTCTCCAAAGGTTAGTGTTCACATGATTTAAATGACGTTTAGAGCGGTAAACCCAAGAATCAAAATCCTCATTTTTCACAATCTTAGAGGGAGGACTGGCATGATTCAAATGAGTGGAAGGAACCGGTCCACCATAAACAAGTGGTGGTTCCACATGGGCAAAGATGCCGGTGCCATTCTTGCCACTAGAAGAAGGAGCCTTTTCACTACTAGCTTCCCCCTTGTCGGAGATAGCATCCGACACCTTGATGGCGGGATCACCCACTTTCAACGGTGCGGTGGATAGTTTAAGCCCCTCAAGAAATTTAGTAAACATGCTTTCAACTTCAGTCGTCATGGAGGTTTTCAATGTCTCCAAGGCCACATTGAACTCCTCACGAGAGACCGAAGTTCCCCCATCGCCCGTAGACGAGATAGGATTCGCACCGGAGTGTTCCTCCGCACCGTCTACGGTATCAACCATACTCTTTGGACGGTAAAGTCCTTAATAAAGTGACGAGGCTCTGATACCAATTGAAAGGATCGATATGGTTGAATAGAGGGGTGGTGAATAGGCAACTAACAATTTTTAGCTTTTCTTTAGCAATTTAAACTTTGCATCAAAGTAGGTTGTCTAGATATGCAACTAGATGAGCAACCTATATGATGCAACACGAATAGGAACACAAGCAATCAAGATATATGAAACAAATAAGCTACACAAGTAAAGGCACGAGATAACCAAAAGTGGAGACGGTGGAGACGAGGATGTGTTGCCAAAGTTCCTTCCCTTTGAGAGGAAGTACGTCTCCGTTGGAGCAGTGTGGAGGCACAATGCTCCCCAAGAAGCCACTAGAGCCACCGTAATCTCCTCACGCCCTCACACAATGCGAGATTCCGTGATTCCACTATTGGTGCCCTTGGAGGCGGCGACCGAACCTTTACAAACGAGGTTGGGGCAATCTCCACAACTCAATTGGAGGCTCCCAACGACACCACGAAGCTTCACCACAATGGACTATGGCTTCGCGGTGACCTCAACCGTCTAGGATGCTCAAACACCCAAGAGTAACAAGATCCACAAGGGATTAGTAGGGGGGAATCAAATATCTCTTGGTGGAAGTGTAGATCGGGGCCTTCTCAACCACTCTCGAGCAAATCAACAAGTTTGTTTGGCTAGGGAGTGAGATCGGGTGAAAATGGAGCTTGGAGCAATAATGGAGCTTTAATGGTGGAAGAGGTGAGTCAACGGGGAAGAACGAGACCCTTTATATAGTGTGTGGAAAAGATCCAACTGTTACCCACCAACCAGCCCGCGGCCAGCGGTACTACCGCGCCTGGCCAGCAGTACTACCGCAAGGCCGCGCGGTACTACTGCTTGCAACCAAGCGGTACTACCGCACGGCAGTGCGGTACAACCGTACCGTCCCACGGTACTGCCGCGACCCCAGCACAGAAACAGACGCAAGCTGGGGGCGGTACTTCCGCACGCGCGGTACTACCGCACCCCCCATGCGGTACTACCGCATGGCAAAAGTCCCAGCCAGGGGGAAGGGGAACTTCTGTGCCTACTTCCGCAAATAAACGGAAGTAGCAAAAACCCGACACAGTAGTACAACCGAGGGGCAGTACTACTGCCTAACCGCATAGCGCGGTACTACCGCACGGCGAAAGCGGTACTACCGTGGCAGGTGCGGATGTAAAAAATTACATCCGCTCCTACTACCGCAAGGGGGCGGCACTAGCCTGGTGGGCAGCGGTAGTGCAGCTCCAGGGGAGCGGTACTACTGTGAGCACCAGCGGTACTATCGCGCCACCGTGCTGTACTACCGTGGATGCCTACGATACTACCGTTGATCCAGGAGCAGTACTAAGGCAACCACAACAGCAGCCAGTCAAAGGAGGCAGAAAAACGGAGGAAGCTCCAAGGAAGAAGGAGGGGATAAAAGGAGACGTGTACGTGATGATTCCACCCGAACCTTTCCAACGCGGACCCCCTCTTAATAGTACGGCTTTCCTACGACTCAAATCCACCAAAAAGAAACGTAGAAAAGACACCGTCTTCGTCAGTCTTCGAGGGGCAACCAATCGTCTTGTGCCTAGCAGAGAAGTGTCTGGAAAACTCATGGCACACGATTAGTCCGCAAATGTGTTGTCATAAATCACCAAAACACTTAGGGATAAATATGTCCTTACAACAATCTCTATGGACTAATGTTTTCAGTGAGATATATTTGAAGGTTTTGTCCATAGATGGTGCCACAAGGATATTGGATGGAATCATGGATGAAGTCCATATATATGAAGATAGTGCCTCAAGGATATTAGACGGAATCAAGTATGAAGTCCATATATGTGAAGATAGTGCCTCAAGGATATTGGATGGAATCAAGGATGAAGTCCATAT
>NC_041384.1:123265715-123307613 GCF_002162155.2 Triticum dicoccoides | reverse complement strand
ATGAAGATAGTGCCTCAAGGATATTGGACGGAATCAAGGATGAAGTCCATATATATGAAGATATATTTGCCCTATGCTTTGGTATTAAATGACAATTCCTATGGAGCATCAAGTGCATTGAATCTTATATAAAGATATGTTCCATAGTGATGCTTGAAGTGCATTGGGTTGTTTTGTGAAGTCTGCCATCAAAGCATCTGAATAAGTCCTCATGGTATCCTTCTCTGGATACCCCGTGCACACGGGCTTGTACCGTGCGCACGGGGTCGAGTGTCAACTCTCTGGATACCCCGTGCTCACGGGGCCTAGGTGTTGGCTCTCGAGATCCCATATCTAGTGAGGTTTCAAGTTGGTCTTCGGGTACTTCTATTGAGGCCATCAAGATTGGTTTCAATGCCTAATCTAATTATGTTCATTATGGAGTTCATTGGAGGATCTCAAAGATTGATATATTTGGGCTTCTAAGGATCAAGGCTTGAGAGAGTAATCAAAGAGAAGAATTCAAGTTATGGTTTCAAGACAAGATCATGGTGAGCTCATGTGTTGGGTTTAGGTTGATCAAGTCTTGAAGCAAACAACTAGAGTGAAGAATTCATTATGCCTCTCAAGATATTATGATGGAGGGCTTTTAAGGATCAAGGGCTTGAGAGAATAATCAAAGAGAAGAATTCAAGTTATGGTCTCAAGACAAGATCATGGTGAGCTCATGTGTTGCGTTTCGGTTGATCAAGTCTTGAAGCAAGCAACTAGAGTGACGAATTCATTATGCCTCTCAAGAGATTGTGATGGAGTTTTTAGAAGGGCAAGTGGTGACCAAGATGATATTCATAGTGGAACTTGATATGGTCATGGAAGAGTCTTTGGTGATATAGTCTTGAAGCAATGAAGGGAAATGAAGAGTTCATTGTGGCTTTCAAGAAACCAACATGGAGCTTGGAGTAAAGATGTTGGTTGACCAAGATGAAGCTCGAAGATTATATCTAAGTGGTCAACTCTCAAAGCACAAACATTGTACCACGTGAGACCAAGTGATCTAGTGGTATGGTAAGTAATTGTGAATTATGCTTTTTTTACCTAACCCATGCTATGTGTTTGGTATGTCTAGGTGGGTTAGATGTTTCTCATGGGCTTGCATCAAAAGGAAATATTTCAAGTAGCCTATGTGAGGATGACATCAAGTGGTGATGGTCGTCGGGTGCGAGGTGTCCAAGTGCAAGATGAGAAGCCGGAGGTTATATGCTTTGAAGCTTGCGGTCCACATCATAATAATGCACATGTGAAGATGAGCTTAAGTTAAGGCTTCCCTCATTGCAATATGAGGAAGCAATTCGAGTATCTTCACCTAGTGGTTGTGGACAAGAAAGGGATTCCAACTTGAGGCAAGCATTAAAGTCATCATCAAGCTCAAGTTGAATATGCAAGTCAAAGGTATAACTTAGCTAGGTTTTTCTAGTTTTTCGAATCTCATAGTGCTTGGTGGGAGACCGGAATATAGGTTTGATAGCCGTACTATCAAGAGGGACTCTCGGGCAAGTAGCTTGATCACGTCGCATGTAGAGAGCTCAAACCTTTGCATTACTTGCATCATACTTTCTTGTTGATCTTGGGTGGTTCTCTATGTGAGGACCTTGGGCTTTTCCCTAGCTTCAAAACGAGCCCAAGATCATCGAATTCGGAGTTCGTATGCCAAAGTTATGCATGTTTTAGTGGGCTGCTGCAGGCGGTCCTGGGTACCCCGTGGGCACGGGGTTTTTGACCCCCGTGGGCATGGGGCCCCCATGTGCACGGGCTCGTACCGTGCGCACGGGACCCCGTGGGCACGGGGTCTAAACCCCCGTGGGCACGGGTGTCCAGGAACTGCCCGTTGAGCCCCAACGGCTAGTTTTGGGTTTTGGCTATTTAAGGGCTCCTTCCTCCCACCGGTTAGGGGTTGTTCTTACACTTTCTAAACACCATTTAGAGCCTCTCTACACCTCTCCCAAATCCCTTTCTCCCCTCTATGTGAATGGGGATTTGTGCATGGATTTGTGAGCCATTTGTTGATCATATCCATTGCATCCCCTCTCCTCAATCTCCTACTGTCAAGAGTGCATCTTGTGAGATTGAGAGAGTGTGTTAAGAATTTGTTGCTTGACATTGCATTGCATTTGTTGCATTGGTTTGAGCTCCCCACATCGATTAGTTTGAGTGAGAGTCCGTGAGTTTATTACTCTTGGAGGTTTCGTCCTCCTAGACGGTTTGGTGATATTCATTGAGAAGATTGTGAAGAGGCCTATGTGGCCAAGGTTCCCCTGGAAGCTTCCTTTTGTGGTGTGGTCCGGGGAAGGGTGTTGAAGTGGCCTAGGTGGTCAAGTTCCTCCGAAAGCTTCCGTGCTTGTGGTGTGCTTCGGAGAAGTTTGTAAAGGTGTGGTGGTCGCCTTCAAGACCAACCCCGAGTGAACCGAGGCTCATCCGTTGGGGGTGACTTGGAAGGGAGAATACGGTGAGTCACTTGGTGATGCCCCGGAGCTTTGGCTTTGGCACCACTCTAACAGAGATTAACACTCTCACGAGTGTGAACTTCGGGATAAATCCGCGTCCCCGACTCACTTGTGGTTATCTCATACCCACACCCTTTACTTTCCGCAATTCATACTTGCTCATATTGATATATCTTGTGATAGTTGAATTACTTAGTTGTTCCTTCATTTCCATATCTTGTGATATAGTTTGTGCTTGCTAGTTTGCTTAAGTGCCTATCTTGTTTAGCATAGGTTGTTGGTGCACTTAGTTGAGCCTAGCATATTTAGGATTTTTGCTTGAATATTATCCGTTAGTTTAATTCCGCATTAGGATAAAGCCAAATCCGTAAAAGTTTTAAAACTCCTATTCACCCCCCTCTAGTCGTCATCTAGATCTTTTCAGCTTCCATGGCGGCTCCAGGGTACCTGAGACAGAGAAGGAAAGGATCAGTCATGAGAGAGAGAGGGAGGAGGAGGAAGGAAGGAAGAGCAGAGGAGAAAGTTGCAATGGGGAACGGAGCTCATCTGCTGGTCCGGCAACTCGGACCTCTGCCGGATGCGGGCGCAGGGCTCCGGGCGAGCACCTGCTCGGAAGAGGATCGAGGAGGCTTGCGAGGTTGGGGATTGGGTGGATCGAGGGGAGGAGATGGATTGGGGGACAGGGAGATCGAGCAGAGGAGGGGGCTCGCTGGTTGGGTGAGAAAGAATCTGGGAGGATCCCGAGGAAGATGCAGTGGACTGGTGGCGGCGGAGGGATTCGGAGGATGGGACAGCTCTCCTCAAAATTAGGGTTATACATATTTATAGTTGTGGGTTATATTAGGGGCTATCTCTTCCCTCGATCAAAATCGGACGGTCGGGAAAAAATAGGCTAGGGAGTCCAAATGAGAAAACAGTGATATTTTAGGGATGTTTGGGGATGATCCGGACCCAACGGTGATGACTGTTCGGGTTTGGTCCGGGATAGCTTTCGGACACGCGCGCGAGGAGGGCCGCGGGCTAACGAGAGAGGTTAAGTTGGGCCTGGCGGTGAGTGGTAGTGGGCTGTGCGGAAAGCCTTGGGCTGAGAGAAGAGAAGAGAGAGACCCGGCAACTATTTCCGGAGACCGAAAACGTCCGACGTTAGACCGACTATATTGCCGCTATAGTTATCCGTTGGGGCGTCAAACGGACTCCGAATGCGATGAAACTTGGCAGGCGGCCTGCCAGCAACCAAACAACACCGCACGGCAACTTTCATCCCATTCTAAGAACATTTTCTGGCCACTTATAAAATAATATTTCGGAGGTGCCGTGGGCACGTGCAAGTGTGTCTCGGCTCAGAAACGAACAACAGAAAGAACGAGGAGACCGGGACGGATGAAAGTTTTGAAAACATGATGATGCAATGCACATGATGACATGACAAGATGCAACACGCAAGCGAATGACATGGCAGAGACAGCAAATAACTGGAAGACACCTGGCGCATCGGTCTCGGGGCGTCACAACACTCCACCACTACAAGAGGATCTTGTCATGAGATCTAGGATGGCACCGGAGAGAAACGAAAGAGGAAGAGAAGAGGTAAACTAAGTTGCTTCTTTGACAAACGAGTGATACCAAAGAATCTTAAGAGGTTAAACCATTTCGAAAGAAAGAATACAATGGAGGTGAACGAGATTGCAAACACTCCGTTAGAAAAGAACATGATGAGAACCAAGAGCTTAGGGGACAAGCTAGATTTTGAAGCAACTCCGGTTAAAACAAGATAGAGAAGGAATAAGAGTGATATAATTTGGACAACACTCCGACTGTAAATGGAAGGAATTGAGCATGATCTTGACAAAACAAGATGATGGGTCGAAGAGAGCAACATCACAATGCCTCCGGAACAAATGAATGCAAAACTAGATGGTTCGAAAGAAAAAGAACGGAGAAGACGAATAACAACTCTCGCAAATAAAATTGAAAGAGCATGCTTACAAAGAAAAGGGTTGAACGGAGTTGTTGGAAAACTAACAACGAAAAGAGTAAGCTTGTTGTGGGCTTATGGAAAACATCTTGAAAACTTGAGGTGAAATTCTTCCACTAACGAAAAACAATAGATTGGATTTATATCAACAAGGAGACGAGAAGCTTATTTCACCGGGAGGATAAATGAAGAACTTGGGTCATTTATGAGCACCATAAATAGCAACAATCCTTAGGGAAAGCTTTAGGTGAAATATAACCCAAGATAACTCCAATGAAGAGATTGATGGGTTGCAAAGGAACTCACGGACAAATTGAAAATGATGAGTTTAAAATATGTCATTCCGGACAACTTGTGAATCATGAAACACCAAGCAATTGTCAAAAATGACGTAACACCACATCAGAAGATAAGGTAGAACGAATTACACTTCGGAATGCAAGACGAAAAATACTTGAACTCCTCAAAACAAGACATGTGTTTAACACCATCTTTATTTTAGAGTATAGCTTGGCGGATATTAACTCTGAGAGAAAATCTTGAAGAACAATTGAAGAATGAAAGGAATCCTTGACGAACCACCATGTAGAGCCTCCGTGAAGAACTCCGGTAATAAAAGAATGATCAAACGAAAGGAAAGTTGAAAAGGACTCCGAGAGAAGCCTAGCAATGATTAAATGGAGCTTCGCGACGAGATAACGCGGAAAACTTGGAACTCCGGGAAAAAAAGACGAAGCATCTCGAACCGAGAATGTGATATGATAACAACTCTGAAAAGAACAAATTATATCACTTGGATGAAACAATAATAAGAATTACGTTATGCGTATCCTTCACCAATTCAAATTGATGACAAGCAACGGATTTGGCATACTACTTATTCTCGTTGAAAGGATTAAGAGAGATATAGCATAAACTCAATGGACCACCGGTAGGATTGAAACAACGAGTAAATTGATACGATAACAAAGGAAGAGAAAAATCTCAAACGAACCACCGTAAGAATTAAAAACGATTAATGAAAAGATAGCAAAACACCAGGAAGAATTAGAAAAGAATGAAGATGCTTGATTAGAGAATATTTGAATGATGCACCGGTAGGATTTGGAGAACGAGAGCTGAAAGCTAAGAATGAATAAACCCGAAATGATGGCCTTCGGAGAATCAAACTGAAAAGACTCTTGAATTGCTCCGGATGGATGAAAATAATTCTCACAATCGAAAACAATTATGAGAGGATGGCATAAAGCTAGCACCAAGAATCTTCAAGAGAACGGATCTGATTGCAGAGAAACTCTTCTTCAGTCTTCAAATGTTGAGAATGATGACGAGAACCACCACTGAGAATTGTTTAGACACTCCGGGAGAATCAAAAGTGAAGAGGTTGAGCCAACGATGAAAGAATTTTGAAAGATCTTGGAGAAAGACATTTGACTGATGATAAATCATTCTTACATCAAACTTTGGGAGAATTTGATAATAACTCCAAGAAAATAAGAAGAGTCAGGTAAGATCCTGGGAAAAGACCTGTGGGTTAGGGCCCACTCAAAAGAAACACCATTGAATGATTACTTGAAAGGGAGATTGCACCAGTTGAATTAAATGGCTTGAATAAGGTAAGACCTCAAAAACTAGCTTGGATTGATTAAGAATAGAAGCACTAATCTTCCGAGATATCTTTGGCACAATGGAACAAATGGAAAATGAGAGGTGAATGATTAAGAGGTGCATCGGCATAAGAAAGCATTTGAACCGAAGAAAAAATATGATCGACAAAGCTTGACTTGAATCCACCGGAGAAGAAAGAGAACGAATAATGATGAACTTAAGGCTCTGTTAGTATCTTCCTGAGAATCACTGGATAAAAATATTGACGGAAACGAATGGAGAGGCTTCCCATCAATAAAAGGATACTTGATTAAGAAAATCTGAGTCCTTGAAGAAAAAGGGTGGGGGCGGGAAAACAAAGGCAATTTGGGACGGATGAAACAAACACCGATGAGAAAACTTAGAGTTGATCTTGCGAATGTTGAAATGATCGAATCCCCTTGAAGAGAAACACACCGGTTCAGAAGAAATTGAGATGGCAAACTTGAAAATCAAGAAGGATTTGTATTCACATAGGAATATGAGAACACCGCTTAGGAAAGGTATGGAATCAACATTTGACTTCGAAGCAACTCGAATACCACAACTCAAAACAAAACAAAGATTGGCTTGCAAAATAAGCCGGAAACAAACATATGATAGACCCCATATCATATCATGTGTCTGTTGGAAAGATATCCTACGAGATACTTGAATTCCCACTTATAAACTCTCGAAACTTTCTGGTTATGCAATCATGTGTTGGGGATACAGGGCAAGCATAATATCTCACCCAAATTAACAATTCCTACATCCAGCTGTATCCATCCTTCAACACATAACCAAGAAACCTTCGGAAATCGTTTACCTCAACCTTCGAAAAGCATCCGTTATACGAGTTATGGCAATACTCCCGAACTCCCGCCCCAGTACTGGGTGGCGTCGAGGTTATCTCACCAACAAGTGCATAAAAGAGATTTTCGATGTCGGCAAACTCAGGTATTCCAGAACTACAACGATAAAATTGTGACGACAACACCTCGGAGCTCAACTCCCCGGGACACTGCCACAACCCCTAAATGTCAGGAGGCACCAAGAAAAATGTTCTCTTCACGAAACTATCGGAACGATTCCAAGACACCCGCGTGATCCTAAAAAAATCGTGAAATTTGAGGAGAGGAGAGCCAAAACTTCTACGTTAGGAGGCCTCACCAGAGCGATGAAGGGACTGAGGAGTAAAAGAATCCTACTCTCCGATATATATAATCCTAAGACTCAAAACATTTTGTTCTAGACTCAACAACGTCAGCGATTCGGTCAAGCAGGGGGCTCCTAAGTCGGGGATGGCTCTGATACCAACTTGTAACACCCACAATGCGGCTATATCTCCCACGTGTCGGGGCATGACTTAGAGGCATAGCCGCATGGTAGGCTTGTCGCAAGAGGGGTAATCTTCACACATCCCATGCACTAAATAAGAAAGGGATAAAGAGTTGGCTTACAATCGCCACTTCACACAAATACAAGTTATGCATACATTATCCAGAATGCAATCAAGGTCCGACTACAAAACCAAAGTAAAAGAAGACAACCCTAAATGCTAGATCCCCGATCGTCCCAACTGGGCTCCACTACTGATCAATAGGAAACGGAACAAAACAATGATCAAGATCTTCATCGAGCTCCCACTGAACTCGGTTGCATCACGTGTACTGGCATCATCGGCACCTGCAATTGTTTGGAAGTATCTGTGAGTCACGAGGACTCAGCAATCTCACACCCGCGAGATCAAGACTATTTAAGCTTATGGGTAGGAGAAGTGTAGTGAGGTGGAGCTACAGCAAGCACTAAGCATATATGGTGGCTAACATATGCAAATAAGAGCGAGAAGAGAAGCAACGCAACGGTCGTGAAGCTAGAAGTAATCAGGAAGTGATCCTGAAACTACTTACATCCAAGCATAACACAAGAATCGTGTTCACTTCCCGGACTCTGCCGAAAAGAGACCATCACGGCTACACACGCGATTGTTTCATTTTAATTAAGTTTAGTTTCAAGTTCTCTACAACCGGACATTAACAAATTCCCATCTGCCACATAACCATGGGCACGGCTTTTGAAAGTTCAAACCCTGTAGGGGTGTCCCAACTTAGCCCATCACAAGCTCTCACGGTCAACGAAGGATATTTCTTCTCCCGGGAAGACCCGATCAGCCTCGGAATCCCGGTTACAAGACATTTCGACAATGGTAAAACAAGACCAACAAAGCCGCCCGACGTGTCGACATCCCGATAGGAGTCGCGCGTATCTCGTTCTCAGGACACACCGGATAGGTCAAGCTACGAGTAAAACCAGCCCTCAAGTTGCCCCGAGGTGGCCCCGCAGGTTGCCCGGTTTGGACCAACACTTAGAGAAGCACTGGCCCGGGGGTTAAAATAAAGATGACCCTTGGGTTAATTACTCCCAAGGGAAAAAGGTATAGGTTGTTAGGCAAATGTAAAACCAAGGTTGGGCCTTACTGGAGGAGTTTTATTCAAAGCGAACTGTCAAGGGGTTCCCATAACACCCAACCGCGTAAGGGACGCAAAATCAAGGAACATAACACTGGTATGACGAAAACTAGGGCGGCAAGAGTGGAACAAAACACCAGGCATAAGGCCGAGCCTTCCACCCTTTACCAAGTATATAGATGCATTAAAGTAAATATGAGATAATAATGATATCCCAACAATGTCCATGTTCCAACATGGAACAAACTTCATCTTCACCTGCAACTAGCAATGCTATAAGAGGGGCTGAGCAAAAGCGGTAACATAGCCAAACAACGGTTTGCTAGGAAAGGTGGGTTAGAGGCTTGACATGGCAATATGGGAGGCATGATATAGCAAGTGGTAGGCAGCGCGGCATAGGAATAGAGAGAAGAACTAGCAAGCAAAGATAGAAGTGATTTCGAGGGTATGGTCATCTTGTCTGAGATCCCGCAAGGAAGAAGAACGAGTCCATGAAGAAGAAAAACGGACGTAGTCGAACGAATCCTCACAACTCTGGAACGAAACCGAAGCGAATGAGAGAAGTAACCCGAAAAGAAGCAAACAACATGGTAAACAACCATCACATAAACATGGCATGATGCACAACCAAGTATGATGCATGTCCGCTTTAATGAGGCATGGCATGGCAAAATGCACAAACAATCCTACAAATTAAGTGGAGCTCAATATGCAACTTCGTTGCATATTGATGAAACACCACATCAATTATTTAGTTCTCTCTCGTTTATGTACCCAACAATATTAAATGTTATTAAACATGGCAATAGGTGAGGCATAGTAAAACTACCTATCTAGGCAAGTTTAAATGAGGTCGGAACAACAAGCAACAAGTCCGGAAAATCCTCATGTGCATATTATGGATTTGGTACTGTTCTGCCCTAAACACAATTTTAGAGTTATTAAACATGCAAAGTAATGTCATCATGTTAAACTAGGCATTTTTCTACCCCATTTACATATAAAGTTTGTTAAGTTTGGAGCTACGGTTATTTAGTTATGAAATAAAGCATTTTAGCATGGCATAGGAGCAAATTAATGCAAACAGCAGTTTAAACATTTTTAACATAGATGAAAGTGAAAAAATATTAATCTACACAAAATTATAAGCATTTTTCATATTTAAAACATTTTAATCCGAAGCGCGGTTTGAGAGTTATTATATGCATGAACAGCAGGGGGTTTTCTGCAAAACTGTTGTCTCTGGAAAATAGGAAAAACGTTCTATGGGAAAAAACATGAAACGGGCCATATCTGTTGGCCCAACAGAGCACAGAGGGTTTGGGGTGGCTGCTCACATTGGCCATGGGCCGTTCGGTGGAGGAGGGAGGCCGGCAGGGCGCTGGGCCTTTCCAGCAGCAGGTCGGCTGTAGCACTTCGCGTGCGGTCGACCTGGTCAATGCGCGACCGACGCGCTGGAGTGGCTCGAGGCAGGGGCGTCTTCCTCCTGCTCGACTGCAGAAGCAGAGGCGGGGCAGGGAGCCTGCAGCGGTGCGAGGAGGGACTTGGCGCGGCGCTGGAGTGGAGGCAGGCTGGATCGAGCGGGCACGCTGGACCTTGGTCAACGCAACCATGAGAGGAGGCAAGGGATCAAAGCTGGCGCGCCTCCTTCGCCTGCTCGAAGCAGAGGCGAGGCCACGGCGCCACTGGGTCTAGCGAGAGGAGGTCGGGGATGGCTTCTTCTGGCGGGATACGAGGCCATGTCTGCTGGTGAGGCAGCTTCTCCCCGTCCGGCAAGGCGACAGGAGCGCGGGGACGACGGGTCTCGACGGCGGAGAGGTGCAGAGCGGCGCTCGAGCAGCAAGGCGGCGGGACTTGCGGGGATGAATCAGGCGAGGCTGCAGATGGTCGTGGAGGTCGGGAACGGGCGCGGCGATAGCGAGGATCTCTCCGACGAGGCATGGCTAGGTCCAGTGGTAGGGGCTTCCATGGCGGCTCCAAGGTACCTGAGACAGAGAAGGAAAGGATCGGGCATGAGAGAGAGAGGGGGGGAGGAAGGAAGAGGAGAGGAGAAAGGCGCAATGGGGAACGGAGCTCATCTGCTGGTCCGGCAACTCAGACCTTTGCCGGGGCGCGGGGCTCCGGGCGAGCACCTGCTCGGAAGAGGATCGAGGAGGCTTGCGAGGTTGGGGATTGGGTGGATCGAGGGGAGGAGATGGATTGGGGGACAGGGGAGATCGAGCAGAAGAGGGGGGCCGCTGGTTGGGTGAGAAAGAATCTGGGAGGATCCCGAGGAAGATGTAGTGGACTGGTGGCGGTGGAGGGATTCGGAGGATGGGACAGCTCTCCTCAAAATTAGGGTTATACTCATATTTATAGATGTGGGTTAGATTAGGGGCTATCTCGTCCCTCCGATCAAAATCGGACGGTCGGGAAAAAATAGGCTAGGGAGTCCAAATAAGAAAACAATTATATTTTAGGGATGTTTGGGGATGATCCGGACCCAACAATGACAACTGTCCGGGTTGGGTCCGGGACAGCTTTCGGACACCGCGCGAGGAGGGCCGCGGGCTGACGAGAGAGGTTAAGTTGGGCCTGCGGTGAGTGGTAGTGGGCTGTGAGAAAAGCCTTGGGCTGAGAGAAGAGAAGAGAGAGACCCGGCAACTATTTCCGGAGACCGAAAATGTCCGACGTTAGACTGACTATATTGCCGCTATAGTTATCTGTTGGGGCGTCAAACGGACTCCGAATGTGATGAAACTTGGCAGGCGGAATACCGGCAACAAAACAACACCGCACGCCAACTTTCATCCCATTCCGAGAACATTTTCCGGCCAGTTATGAAATAATATTTCGGAGGTGCCGCGGGCGCGTGCAAGTGTGTCTAGGCTCAGAACGGACAGCGGAAAGAACGAGGAGACCGGGACGGATGCAAGTTTTGAAAACATGATGATGCAATGCACATGATGACATGACAAGATGCAACACGCAAGCGAATGACATGGCAGAGACAGCGAATAACTGGAAGACACCTGGCGCATCGGTCTCGGGGCGTCACATAAATCTTTGGACTTGAGATTACATTTTAGATATCTATGTAGATAATTTAAGCATGATAGAGAATTTGATTGCAATATATAGTGTTTTTAACGGAAATGTGAGATAAATAATGTGATTGCAAGACAGCAAGAAGTTCTACTGTCATTTCCTTACATACTGGCAATAACTACATTGTTTTTAAAGCAGCGAATAACCATAATAGTTTATAAGTACCCTACATCATAGCGCTTGCACGGAATGAACGTTGTTCATTTCAGATGAAACTAGTACATCATATGAAATAACTAGTAGTACAAAGAGGATGCTAGATAGGTAACGACGCGGTTGAGGAATCAGTCTGTTGTTGTCTTCATGGAGGATGATATCTTCTTAATCTCAGGCCTCCTTGGGTTGAGATCATTGAAGCGGTGGTAAACTAGGATATAGCAAATTTCCTTCCTGAAGACATCCATTGCCCACTGTATGGAAGCAACGAACAGTTAAAATGGGATGAAGTTGTACATATAAAGTTGTGATTGTATAGAACATTGCCATAACATTTAGGTGTGTTAAATAATAAACCTTGTAATTTCCAATGAGCTCCTTGCCATTGTGACACAGAAGTACTTTTATAACCCAGAAACCACAGTCATCACTGTCATAATAATAAGTATTAGTATTTCATTATATTGTTCATGAAGTATATAACAAAAGATGTAGCATCCATACTTGTTTGTTTGTTTTCCAGCATAAGAACACTTCCTTGGGAAATCCATAAATGCGAAAGCACTCTTTTGGAGATAATCATTCAATGCTTTTTGGCGATTGTTGGCCTGCAATTTGTTGAGAAACTTAGGGAATAAATAGTATTTATATGTGACATATCAGGTACAATATTTAAATAAAAATTCAGATTTAGGAAATATGAAATACAGGTAGTGAAGGAATGACATACCATGTTCTCCAAGATAACCTTGTGCGGGTCTTCACCTTCTTTCACTTCTAAGTTAGAGTCATAAATTTCAATTGTGTTTTCCATGAGGTTAATGACCGCCAGAATCCAATGGTAGTCATATAGTGTAGGGAGAAATATCTTGAAAAAAAAGGAAAAAGTTGTTTATTAGTAAGATGGACTGACAAAAGAAAGTAATAATGTAGATGGTGAAAGATTACCTGCTCAACATTTTGAAGTGCCAACTTACTAAGCTTCTTGCATAGATATAGATGGTTGCATTTCTTTGGGTTTTTTAGCAATTCGGTCTAAATTAGAATGCAGAGTGGTTAGATAACAACACTGGAATGAAAAGTATGGGTAAGAACAGTAAAGAGTGCTTACTATAATTGTCTGGTCCAATATAACCTTGGTCTTTGATCCCCAATCATACATAAGTGCCACGGACAGTAACCACATCATATTTTTGCACATCTTTCCTTTTGGCATTAGGCATTGTACTAACTCTCTTTCTGTTGCAGAAGCTGGACCTATCCTTATCTTGGTACCACCGGTGTCATTGTCCTCGTGTCGTCGTGTCCTACGTAAACCTCGGAACTTGCTACTAGCCACAAGAGTATTGTACAGGTTGTTCAACTTCTTCATTGGATATTGCTTCTTCTTAACGATCTCAGATATCCCTTCAGTGATCTCATCTTTCTTCTGATAACGCTGTTTTCTCATCTTCATAGAAGGATTTATGCTACCAGCATAATCAAAACATTCTCCATCTGGTAAAGGCTCAGCAAGCTTAGAGATGTGCTTACAATCAATTGTTTTAGGAGATGAAGGTTCCTCGGCTATGTGAACTATCTCTATATCTCTGAAGTTGTGTCCTGATATTTCAATATTTACAAGTCACATAATTAATTCTATAGTAAGTCATGTAGAATATAAAT
The DNA here is from genome assembly GCF_002162155.2 of Triticum dicoccoides. Taxonomy (NCBI): domain Eukaryota; kingdom Viridiplantae; phylum Streptophyta; class Magnoliopsida; order Poales; family Poaceae; genus Triticum; species Triticum dicoccoides. Next base: position 123,294,153 of record NC_041384.1, on the reverse strand, counting down.
ACATTATATATGTGATAACATTTCTTTGTTGTATTAACTTACTAGGGGTTAAATGAGAAGTATGAGAGTTTGAATCTTTCTTGCCCACTTTAGATATATCATCATCTTCGGTGCGCTCAGAACTTACTTCTGCAACTGAATTGTTGGAAGGATGGTCTTGGGATTCCTCTTCTTTTTGTCCAGTTAGATCATTTTGGGCAACGTTTGCAACCTCTTGTTGTGTAGACTGACAAGATGATGATTCTATGTCTCCTGTAGTGCACTGAGTCTCAATTTCTGCTAGTGCAAGAGTTTGTTCTAAGGTTTCAGTGAGCACTTCATTGATAGCATGACTTAGTGATTGGTTGTTATCATTTGCAGGTGGTGGATTCGTTGTCATACCTAGAATCATTTTCACACATTTGTCTAGTAATTTTTTATCAGAATCTTGCATTGCTGAAGATTCCTTTGGTGAGGTTTGACCAATTTGCAAAGTGATACCTGAGGGTTGAGTGCTTGGTTTGGGCATAGCAGAAGGTAAATTTGAATGGTCTATCTACAAAACATCCAAACTGGAGGATTTGTGGTCGGGGAGAACTGAAGTTTCGAAAACAATATGTTGAGGCTGAATAAGCTTGTCAGTATCTTCAGGTCTTGAGACTTCGTGTAGCGTAGATGCAGCAATATGTTCAGTAGTATCAATAGTAGCAGCTCCTGGTACATTCATCCTATCATATTCCCTGGTCATTTGACTGACTGACATAATTGATACATCACCAACTATTTCTATGGATAAAGGTGGTGAAGAAATATCTGCAACATCTTTTAAAGTGGCATGACTATCAGCAATTTTAATATCTTTCTTCGATTCAATTTCATTTTTGCTGACATCAAGATTTCCAAATTGCTTATTCGATTGGTTCTGAAATTCATCTTCAAGTGTCGTCTTGTCTGTATGTTGTAGTTGAATAACATCTGAGGCAGCATTGTGTGCCAAACTATCCATATTTGTAGCTTTATGTGCATCAGCAACAAGTATTTCAGATGCAGATTCTGTTGATTTTGGAGCAATGAAGTCAGTATCCGGAATTACATCAACAGTTGTTGGCGTAGTAACGGTATTACGTACTTCATGCAAAACATTTATTGTGGAATCCTGTTTTGCATGTTCAACAACAAATACATTACTCTCTGGTTGATCCCCTGGGTTGCCCTGTCCAGGCCCAGTGATATTAGTACTAACAGGTACAACAGAAGCAGTGTCCGCTTGAACATCAGTACCAACAATCTTCAGCATTGATGAATCTTCACTCGGTATGTTGTTTTTCTCAGCTTGAACAATATGTGAATGGACTTGGTCGCCATCCTTGTTTGGAAGGATAAAAGGACTTGTGGGAATGATGACTGCAGGGACTAAATCTGGCTGATGTGGAACCGCACATATATTTGACGCCGGTAGAACATTGGCAACAAAAGTATCTTGTCTTTCTATGGTCTCTTGTCTTTCCACAAATGGATCTTTACAAGCAGCAGGTTCAGCCTGAACAATCTGATCGGTGGGAATAATTTCTTTAGAAGAAGAAGGCTCGTACTGAGTAATCTGACCAACAAATGATGAAGCGGGATGGAAATTGTCCAGTTTGACATTTTCTTTGTTCACCAAATTAGTTGCTGGTGGTGATTCATGAGTACCAATTTGTACTATTCCATTCATGAACGTTGGAGATGAAGGTGTGCCAGCTGTCAATTGTGGGATGGCATCAACATGAGTGCTAGTTTGGTGACCACACTGAGCAGACTTGGCAGAAAGCAGAACAACTTCATCTAGATTGGAGTGACATGGACTTTCTGTTCCTATACTTCCTTTGGTCAAAGTGGGATCATCATTATGCAGAGAACTTCCTGCACGTGCGTCATCATTCATTGGTAACATAGCCTTATGAATCTCTTCCTGGACCAAGGCTGCCATTTCCTTCGTTTTCTTTATTTCAAGCTGTTGCAGATTGTTTTGAAGCTTGCGTTTAGACAAAGTTATCAACTTTTGTCGCTCGGCTGTGTAGTGGTCTTCAAGCTTCTTAATCCGTTTGATCAAATTCTGCAAGTCGGACAGAGACTAATTAATGAAGATATGAATGAAAAAGCATGAAGTACTATAACAAATAGTTAACAAATCACCTCATCTATAGATTGATCTGACGGGCGCTTCTTTGAAGTTTGTACTACCTTTTGCGGAAGTTTATGTTTCTCTTGGCAAGGTACATTACTTATAGTAGCTGTAACTAGTGGCATGGAATGTGTAGATTTTGCGTTATCATCAATATCATCATCATGGTCTTCCACAGTTGGGAAATTTTCTAACTTTTCATCGTCCTTCAATAGAATACACGAAGATTCAGTTCATAAGTTAGTGCAATTTGGTAAAATGAAGAATATGAATAAGTACATGAATTGTATACCAGTAAGCTCTCAAAGAACTTGCAATGGTCTTGTGTCTTCTTTTTTCCAGTATTATCGATTTGTTCCAGTACTACCGAGCTCACACATTTAATCCTTGGGTAACCCTCGGGTATTGTTACTAAATCTGATTTAAGTAGATCCACATATATGAGCTAGAACAAGTAGACACAATATAAAGAGGATTTATTAGTACCCCAGTGATGTGGAATGTGTAGTGGAAGCATAGTATGTGGAATTTTTTAAAGGTTTAGCTTACATGTAGAATATGAACGCATCCACCGACGTTCAGGTTGTGCACTTTGTTTCCCCTTGAGTCACGAATTGCATCGATAAGGTAGTCAGCAGCAAAACGACACCAATTCATACGAGGTATGTCGCTCAAGTCCTTCAAAGCTCCTAGCAGGTAACTTCTATTAATTTGGTAACCAGTCGTTGGAGCTAAGTAGGCGCATAGGATGACTTTCATGAAACATGAGCAAAACTTGTCCTTGTCTTTCTCCTCTTTGTATGTTAGCATCATGTCTGTCGCTTCCTTTAGTGATTCTCCTCTTCCGGCCGTAGCAGATTGAATTCAGTTTTACCTCTAAAAGGCTTGTCACGAACCCTACCGGGACGGGGCATTGGAACTGCTTTATCAAGAGCAGGTAACTTCAACAGGTTTTCAACAGCATGTACTATAGAAACCTTCTTGTTTCTGAATACTAGACACTTGCTGTCACAGTCAACTCTTTTCATCAGCCATATAGTTAGCTTTCTTGGTAACTTGCACTCAATCATGTCGATGAGTGATCCAAATCCCAATTCTTCTATCCATTTTAGCTGTTCTGGACATAGTTGTTTTATAATGTCGCGTATCTTCACTGGATCGCATTTCCAGTTGATGGTCTACATGCATGTGCGGGTAGCGCCAGGTTAGTGGTGCCATCAGAACGTATCTTTTAACGCAAAGCAAACATTAAGTGTAGTAAGTATATACCTGCTTAACTTCGGCGGTAGTAGCTCTCTTAAGTTTCTTCGAAGATGTTCTACGGCTATTCCTGGTTGATTTTGATTGAGAGGAAACATCACTATCACTCATGTCCACACTACAACTTTCATCAGAGTTGGTTTTATGAAAGCTTGGAGATTTCTGGTGACGGCGTGCGGAATTAGTCATCTGTGAATTTTATAATTTGAAATAAAGAATCAGCTAAGGTAGAATTAATAAATTGGTAAAGAGAAGATTCAGTTAACAGTAACTTGAACATTTCAGTACGGATGTAGCAGTTTGGGTCGTTGATTAGTTTACTATGTTAGTTTACTATGCAGAATCCTTTCTGCCAGATCTTGTTAGTCACTAGGTTAGTTTACTATGCTGAATACAATTATAGTTTTTACAACATTTTTAAGTACCATGTGAAATGCAGTGGTACTGACATTTGATTAGTACAATCTAAACACTATATCTAACATTTCAATAAGAATTATGTGCCATCTTATTTCAATAACCATTGACACTCTGAACTTCAAAATTGTGTTTCAATGAAAACAGAAATTTTGTAGAATAGGAATTTCACTAGCACGATCAGATTCATATTAAGGGTAATAAATAACATATTTCAATCACAGTTTCTGTACCAAGAAACTATTTCAGTTCGAACATCTCAGTACTAATGAGCTCCACCATTTTCGAATATACACATGGGGATCTAGGGTTAGAGAAGCAAAGCATTTATAAAATCCCGAATGTAGGTTTGGACCAGTCGGATTTCTACATATCTTTCCCAAGTTAACTAAATCTAGAAACTCCAAACGAAGATGAGTAGCCAAAGTAATGAGTAAATGAAGATGGATAGCTAACCTTGATGGACTAATGAGGGCAGACGAACAGGGCGGCGGAAGGCAGCCAGTCGACGGGGAGGAAATGAGCCCGGTGAGCCGCGAAGAAAGCGGCCCGGCCGCGGAGCCAGCGGGGAAGAAATCAGCCCGGTCAGCCGTGAAGAACGGGACCCGGCGGCGGATGAATCATCGACACCCCGGAAAAGAAGATATGATTGCGGTAAAAATGGAAGGGGGCTAGGGTGGGTGAGGACTGAGGGGGGTAAACACAAGGGGTTAAAAACAAATGGGGCCAACAATTGATAGGATGTAATGGTGAATACAGCGGCCCAGAAGATGGAATACATTGATATACAAACATGTGGGCCATCGAGTGGCACGAATCGCAAACAACGCCAACGCCAACGGCGGATGCAACTCCGGTACATCCCGCCTTCGGTAAAAAGGAGTTTGCGGGCCCACTCTGTTGTGGGGATCTCGTACGTGCATCCCACCGGTGCAAAGAAGGGAAGTTGTTGCGGTGTGACCCGAGAGAGATACGAAAGGACTGCTCCTCCACGCATGAAACAACTATGGCATCGCTGGGAAATGATAGTACTCCGTAGTACGTAGTCTGCCTCATGTCTAGCCTCGTCACATCCAGCTATCACCTCCAACCACGCATGTCCTTCCTTCGACCGGCCTTTGTCTCGGACGCCTCTCCCTTGCCGTATGGTATGGACCAGGCCACGAGCGCACACCGCCATGGCCATGGGTCCAGCCGTCGAAATGGCATGTCGTAGTGCTCACCAGAAGGGCGTCGAAGCGTTCTATAGACAAATCTAGTTGCAAAACGGCTGAAATATGATCAAGAGAGCTAAAGAGAAAAGTACCCAGTTACAAAACGGCTGAAAACTTGAGAACTGCAAGGCTCAAAGTTCCCTGCATCGATATGTTCAATTTCTTCTTCTAGAAAAGAGAGCCCCCTCTCTGATTTCCATTATCCGAAATCACCATGTCTTGCAAACTACCAGAACGATCAATAGTATAAACTACACTGCCAACTTAGACCACATTGACAGATCGAAATGATGCGTGCCCCTGACGATGTAGAACTGGGCATCCCCCGCTACCCATCAGGATTGCAACCTCCGGCCCAAAAGAAAACTAAGTCGGAAGACACACACCACTCTCCCTCCTGAGAAATCCCACAAGCTGGACTCTCGAGGACAGAGCATAATAAGTTAACTATGATCAACATCACACATATCTAACTCAGTCTAAGCAAGAGATAAGGATATGTTCAAAATTAGATATGCTAGGTTTCAGTAAATTGTTTTCCTATATGCAATATGCACCTTGTACTTTGCATGATATACGGCACTTGTGCCTAATGTGTAGTGTGACCTATTGTTTTCCTATATGCAATATACACCTTGTACTTCGCATGATATACGGCACTTGTGCCTAATGTCTAGTGTGACCTATAATCACAGTGCGGTGCAATATATACCCTCGTAAATCCAACATGTACTGATCTACACCAGTGCAGTATGTACTGCCCACGCAACAACTGGTACTCTTCATATAGCGCATCATGTACTTCTCCACCCCACCATAGCACAACTTCTACTCCCTATGCAAGACAGTTTATAATCGCCACATAGCACAACTTGTACTCCCCGCGTAGCTCTACATGTACTCCCTCCATAGCGCGCCTATACTCCCCATGAGTTAATAAGTGCACACTAAGCAATACATGTGCACAAACTATGAGCACACGATTCTCTAAAAAAACTATGCAACACAAAAGAACAATGAAAAACAGAAAAAGGAAAGAAAAAGGAAACAAAAGGAAAGGAAACTAGAGAATAAGCCAAAGAATACAAGAACCAAGGAAAAACCATAAAAACATAATCTGCTGGGTTTTTTTGCGGGAGAAACATAATCTGCCGTTGTCCCACGGGCGCCCCTATATCTCGCCTTCATATTCTCCAAAAAACTCGCCTTCAACGAGCCCAGCTTCCGACTTGCTGAAGGGGCAAGCGAGATGGGTTGGCCAACGCGCATGGGAGGCCACTTGTGATGCCCCTGATTTGACCGTACACTAATCATACACGCAAATGTGTACGATCAAGATCAAGGACTCACGGGAAGATATCACAACACAACTCTAGACACAAATTAAAATAATACAAGCTTTATATTACAAGTCAGGGGCCTCGAGGGCTCGAATACATAAGCTCGAATACATAAGAGTCAGCGGAAGCAACAACATCTGAGTACAGACATAAGTTAAACAAATTTGCCTTAAGAAGGCTAACACAAAAGCAACATCGATCGAAAAGGCAGGGCCTCCTGCCTGGGAGCCTCCTAACTACTCCTGGTCGTCGGCGGCCTCCACGTAGTAGTAGGCACCCTCAGCGTAGTAGCAGTCGTCATCGAAGGTGGCGTTTGGACCCCCATCTGGTTGCGACATCTGAGAAGAATGGAAAAAGGGGGAAAAGAGGAAGCAAAGCAATCGTGAGTACTCATCCAAAGTACTCGCAAGCAAGGATCTACACTACATATGCATCGGTATCAATGAAAGGGGTAGTATCTGTGGACTAACTGCAGAATGCCAGAATAAGAGGGGGACGAGCTAGTCCTATCGAAGACTAGCATCTTCAAGCGTCTTGCAGCATCAGGAGAGATAAGAGTAGCATAAAGTAAAGTAGTAGAGTATCAACCTCGGCCAGAGATCCTTTCTCGACTCCCTGCGAGAAAGCAATCCCAGAGCCATACTATACATTTCTCATTCACAATCCATTTCTCATCACAAGTATCCAGTTCTAGTTGTATCGATCGGGATACAACTTCAAGTGTCCGTTACCGTAGGACAGGCTATCGATAGATGTTTTCTTCCCTGCAGGGGTGCACCAACTTACCCACCACGCTCGATTAACTCCGGCCGGACACACTTTCCTGGGTCATGCCCGGCCTCGGCCAAACGATACGCCGCAACCCGACCTAGGCTTGATAGAGAGGTCAGCACGTTGGACTAAACCTATGCCCCCAGGGGTCTTGGGCCATCACCCCGGGAACTCCTGCACGTTGCGTGGGCGGCCGGTGAGCAGACCTAGCTACCTCCTTAAAAGGCAGGAGCTTGCCAGTCCAAACCGGCGCGCGCCACTCAGTCGCTGACATCTAATAAGCTTCGGCTGATGTATACGACGCAGAATGCCCATACAATGCCCACGTGATGGTTAGTGTTATCAGGCCAGAGGCCCCTCAGATCAAATATCCAAACCGTTAGTGCGTTGGCAGTGCGGTCACGAGCAGAGACTCACGAAAGATGTGACCCTGTCGCCCCATCTCGAGTACTTGCGGCAAGGGCTAAGAATGCCCGGCCACGTATCGTAATTATCTCGCGGGCACCCTCCAGGTCAACCCGTCTCCACATCACTCGCTATTAAGCTCGCGCGGGTACCCCTCAGGGCCGACCCGTCTTTAGTAACATGGTTCAGTGTAAATTCATAGTAACCATAGTAATTGTGTGTCTAACACCAAGGGGAAAACCTGAGGAATCATCCCCGGTGAATTCCACTCGATGTAATCACCAAGGTGAACGTAAGAGGATCCACCCTCGAGGTTCACACTTGAGGGGTTGCACGACAGAGCCGTATCGGAAGTGGTTAAGGAGGAAATCACCCTCGATGACCACGACCGAATAGCTACACTACAGAGATCTCATCAGGAGTGGTGTAAGAGGTTCCACCCTCGGCACTCAATGGTAACTCTGCAGAGTCAAGCAACAAAAGGGGAAAGTGATGTGCGGTGCCGGGGCCTGGTCTTCAATCCCGTTGGTCGGGTCTTCGATGATAAAGCAGGGGTAACAAGGACAAGGTGGGGGTCACTGATGGGTCACTAACCACCTATACTAAGCAGTTTAGAATAAGCAGGCAAGGTAACAATAAGCAGGTAACAAAAACAGCTATGCATCAGAGTAGGATCATATAGAAAGCAACTGCAATTCTAATGCAAGCATGAGAGGGAAAGAAATGGGCGATATCGGAATGCTCAAGGGGGTTTGCTTGCCTGGAAGCTCTATTGAAAAGGAAGAAGTGTCTTCGTCAACGTAGTCGATCACAAGGGCAGCATCAGTCTCGGGGGTCTACCGGAGAGAAGAGAGGGAAGAAACAGTAAATATCGAGCAGACAAGGCATAACATGGCAATACGCGGTGCTAGAGGTGAACTAGCGTGGTACTACACGTTGAAGACGGAGAGGGAAAACATCCGGAGGGGTTTTCCTGGTGTTAGGAATTTTCCGGACACATGAAAGAGAGGGGAAAGTCCCATGTTCAGCATGCTATGGGCATGTGACAGATGAACGGACCGCACATTCAGATTCATTGAATTTTTTTGAGCAACTTTCATGTAGAAAACATTTTCATCCGAGTTACGGATTATTTTCTATGATTTATCAGAGATTTAAACAATTTCTGAAATTTAATCTAATTAATTAAAAATGTGAAAAGGCTACGTGCACCTGGTGCAGTGCACCAGAGATGCACCAGTGTGACTGACAGTGGCTCCAGTCAACTGCTGACTCAGCAGTTGACTGGTCCACGGTTGATCAATGAACTGGTCCGATGGGACCCGCCTGTCAGCGACCCATGGCCTAAATATATATTTTTAAACTAACAGGTTTTACTTAGTGACCTGGGGCCAAGTTGTTAGTGGGGGGTTAGTGGATTCAGTGGGGTTAGTGGGGGGGTTAACCCCTGATTAACCGAGGCAGGGGGCCGACTAGGCTTGCGCGGGCGCAAGGCGCTGGCGGCCTCGCTCAGCAGTGGCGAAGGGCGGGGAGCCGGGGAAGGCCCCAAGCGGCGGCCCTGGTAGGCGCGGCCAGGCGCCGGCGGGCGGAGGCGGTCGCGCTGCCAGGCGCGAGGTGCGGGCACGAGTCAAGGCGCCGCAGTAGCAGAGCAGTTAGCGGCGGGAGGCACCGAGCGGCACTAGCAGTGGCGGCGCGAGGGGGGCTAGCAGCCGGAGCGCGTGCGGGCGCAGTTTGCAGCTAGGGCGTCCAACAGCAACGGCGGCGGAGCCGCAGCAGCCGCACAGCGGCAGCAGGAGGCGAGGCTGCGAGCGTGCGGGCGCACGCCTTGGCGTGGCCAGGCGGGCGCGGGTGGAACGTCGCGGCGCGTGGGTGCGAGCGGGCGCGAGGCAGCCGTGGGTCAGGAGCGCGGACGGGGCAGCCGAGGCGTGGCTCGGGTGCGGTCAGAGGCGGGGCGAGCGCGAGCTCGATAGGAGCTCGGGCGCGGTGCGGTGGTCTACGGCGTTCGGGACAAGGGGGACAAGAGGGGAAGCGACGGCGAAGCTCACAGTGGGGATGAAGGGTCGGGCAGTGGGCTCGGAGAAGGCCTGAATAGGGCTCCGTGCTCGAGCCCGATGGCTCAGGCAATGTGGCGGACGGTGGAGGTTCTCCCCGACGTGGTTTCCGGCGAGGGAGAGCGCGGTGGCCGCGTCCATGGCGTCGTCACGGCAACGGATGCGCACGAGTATTCGTGTGAGAGGGAAAAGGGAGAGGAAGCGAGAGGAGAGTGGCAGGGGAGTGGGAGGGGCGCCCGAGGCGTCGCCCTTATCCCCTCCCGGCGTCGGCGCCGGCGAGGTGGTTCGGGGCAACCTGCCCCTGTAGCGACCCGGTCGCGTCTCGCGTGAACGGGGAGAAGGGAGGGATCGCCAGGATGGGCCGACCTGGCTGTTTAGTTAGGTGCGCCAAACCTTCTAGTAGATTAGGCCTTTCTCCTTTTTATTTATATTTTATTTACTGTTTTCGATTTTAGCTACTGTTTTCTATTTAATTGCAAGACTAAATGAGTTTTGTTCGATATGAGACTTGTCACATAAATCAAACACATTATTTGTAGGAGTCAAAAAAAGTTTGAGGCAAAAAGGAGTTGTCTAAACATTTTTAGAAATTGAAAAGGACAATTTAAATTGCTACTGGACCACTAAATAATTTTCAGGGGCACTTTGGGAAACCAAAAGAGGTCTTTCCAACATGAAAAATATCCAGGGATTATTTGCCACACTTTGAACATTTTAGTTTTCATGTTGGAGAAATTTGAATTTTTGACTTTAGATTGGATTTGAATTTGAATGGTGAGTTGGATCAAGTGAAGATTAACAACAGTAACATGATGACATGGCACCATTAACAGAGGATTACTGTAGCATGACACTGGGGGTGTTACACCACTTCTTTTTATTATCTTTTTATACGTTTTTTGTCTTCATTTTTCCCTTCATTTTTGTACATTTGTTTATACTTTGAAATATTCTAAATATATATATTACAAAAAAATACTATACAAAAAACATTTGAAAACTGTTGAACAAGTATCTAAACAATGTTAATCGAGCATTTGGAAAATGTTGAACGTGTATAGAAAAAATGTTGATCATGTATTAAAATATGTTGAACACAAGTATTCGAAAAATGTTAATAAAGCATTTGCAAAATGTTGAACGTGTATAGAAAAATTATTGATCATGTATTACAAAAATGATGAAATTTTTCCATCATGTATGTAAAAATGTTAATCAAGCATTTGAAAAAAAATGTTTAACAAGTATTTCAAAAATGTTAATCAAGCATTTGGGAAATGTTGGACGTGTATAAAAAATGTTGACCATGTATTAGAAATGATGAATTTTTTTATCATGTATATAAAAATGTTAATCAAGCATTTGAAAAAGATGTTGAACAAGTGTTTGAATAATGTTAATCAAGTGTTTGGAAAATGTTAAATATGTATAGAAAAAACTTTGACCATGTATTAAAAATCTTAATCAAGCATTTTCAAAATGTATAGAAAAATGTTGACCATGTATTAAAAAATGCTAATCTTGTATATGAAAAATGTAAATCAAGCATTTAAAAATGTTTAAAATGTACATAAAAAATGTTGACTATATACAAAAAAATGTAAATTTTGTATTGAAGAAGTGTTAAACGGGTATTAGAAAAATGTTGTTCACACAGAAGCAAAATGTAGGATGAAAACCAAAAGAAACAAAAAAAACCAAAAAACAAACAAACCAAAGAAACAAATGAGAGAATGAAAAAAGAATTAAAAAATCGGAGAACACAAAAGAAAAGAAGAAAAAACCTCAAAAAACTGGCTCGAATTGCCGCAAGAAAGACGCCCCCCTACTACTAGCCATGAACATGAAGCGGGCAGAGTGGCTAGCAGCGTCGGACTTTTCCTTGGAGGTATCGTTATCGAGGCATTCCCTAAACGGCGCCCGTTATCGCTAGTGGTTTTTCTGATTTTTGGCTACACAATATGAAAAGAAAATAAAAAGTGCTGGAAAGGGGACTGGAACCCAGGTCTATTCATTAGAGTTTGAGCCGAATAACCAACTAAGCCACCCTTAGTTGTTGTCTATTGAATATAAACAAGGTTACTTTAACCTTTCTTTTTTCTGTTATATCGGCGATAATAATTGTTTTTGCTTGGTAACTTTGGCATGACCAGCGTGATAACTATGACTTGAGCAACATGATAACTATACTATGATAAGCCTGATAACTATAATATGAGAAGGTTAATGACTATACGATGAGAAGCACGATAACTTTAGCATGGGGTAGTGGTAACTTCACACTGGGATATGTTTTGACAACAAAAAATTACCGGGACATGTTTCAGTAACGTTTTTCACATGGGTAAAGAGTTATCAAATGTGTTGTACGTAAGTTACTGGTTGTCTGGTGCGTAAATTACCATGCTATTTGCACTAGGTTAGCAGGGCATATTTCTAGAACTTTTCGCCCAAGGTGAAAAGTTATCAATGCGTTTATATGCAAGTTATCAGGTTAATTGTACGTAAGTTATCATCTTATTTACACAGAAAGCTACTGGGGATATATTTTAACAATTTGTTCACCTCAGATGGTAAAAAATGGTATTTTATTTGAACTTGGCAGGAGCCAAGTAGTGGGTGAGTTGGCTAGTGTGTTAAGATCTCAATATTGAAGTCTTGAGTTTAATTATCAGCTTTATCATGATTTTTTAGGCTATAAAACTACAAGGTCGAAACTACAATATGGAAACTACTAGCATCAAGATTTGTTTCCAACATCTTTTTCTCCTAAAATTATCAGGCCTGCGATGTGTGAGTTATCAAGCTATTCGCACAAAAAATAACCAAGGGGTATTTCATCAACGTGCCTCCCTCCACCCGGTCGCCAAATTTACCAAGACCTATGCACATAAGTTATCAGGTCAGCGATGTGTGAGTTACCATGATAGGAAAAAAAAATTATAAATCACTTCGGGTGAGCGGGGCCTTCAAGCGGCCTCGATACGCCGGGGCTGTAAATGACATACATATATTCACATAAAAGTTATCGGAGTATATTTCATCACCTCTATTGGCCAAAAGTTATCAAGACCGAGTTGCATAAGTTATCAGGTCTTCGATGTATGAGTTATCATGCTATTCACACCAAAAATTCCCGGGGGATGTTTCATCAACACCCACCCCTACACCAAAAGTTATCAGGACTAAGTTATATAAGTTATCAGATCTGTGATATGCGAGTTATCAGATCTATGATGTGTGAGTTACCAACTGTTCATACAAAAAGATACCGAGTGGATGTTTCATCAACTCCCCCCTCACCCCGACCCCCGCACGAAAATTAATAGGGTGTTATCAACTTGAGACTCATGAAACTAGATATCATGATGATTGTACGTGAGTTATAGGAGAAATCCAAAGAAAAAGAACAAGAATTATTTTTCATTTCTTTTCTCATATAGTAGTAAAAAAAGGTACAAATACCTCGTTATCTTTTGATAGAGAACAACCAGTACTAGTTGTTGTAATGGTAAGGATGATCCCTATAAACACAATAGGTGCTAGGTTCGAATCCTACACGTAGCACTTATATTTTTTTAGCGCTGAAGGAAAAAAAGGCGGGTAGGAGCGACAGGATCAGAAAGAAAGAACGAAGGAAAAAAGAGCGATCGGGCGCGGGAGCGATCGTAAAGAAAGATCGAAGGAAAAAAACTGGCGGGTGCGATCGTACGTATCTGTCGCTAACTGCCAGTCGGCAGGAGAATAACTTTCTCGTTTACAAATTGATGAACTTTTCCAAAATGAATGAACTTTTTTAAAAATCGAAGAACTTTGCTTACAAATTTGATGAACATTTTTTTGAATTAGATGAACATTTTTCCAAAAGTGTGAACTTTTTTTAAATTCGATGGACTTCTTTCGAATTCGGTGAACTTTTTCCAAATTTGATGAACTGTTTTCAGAAATCAGTGAACTTTTTTTCAAATTCTATGAACTCTTTTCCAAAATTGATGAACATTTTTTAAATTTCGATGAACTTTTTCAGATTTCATGAAGGTATTTTCAATTTTGATGAACTTATTTTTAAAATTGATGATTTTTTTAAAAAAATGGTGAATTTTTTTAAATCAATGAACCTTTTTTTTAAATTTGATGAACTATTTTTGAAATCTATGAACTTTTTTCTCAAGATTTGTGAACTATTTTCAAAATGGATTAACTTTTTCCAAAATCGATGAACCTTTTTTGCAAAATTTGATGAACTTTTTTAAAATCTGTGACCTTTTTTATCAAGATTTGTGAACTATTCTTCAAATGGATTAACTTTTTCCAAAATCAATGAACCTTTTTCCAAAATTAGATGAACTTTTTTTGAAATCCATGAACTTTTTTTCTCAAGATTTGTGAACTATTTTTCAAAATGGATTAACTTTTCTCAAATTGCTGAACTTTTTTCAAAATTTGGTTTTTTCTAAAACCAATGTACGTTTTGTAATTCATGATATTTTTTCAAAATGCTTACAAATAATTCAAAAATAATAACGCTGCAGTAAATGACATGTGTGCAATAAATTACGCGCCTACGAATGTTCTTTAAGGTGTTCACTCTGCAATATTTCAGTAGAAAGCAGCGGGTCTGGTGGTTAGAGAAGCTCGTACGCCACTGCCGTAGCGCGAGTTTGATCCTCGTCGAGAACCACTCTTTGGGTTGCTTTTTTTCGCGCTACCCATGAGCTAGCTTTGTCGATCAAAATTTTGTTGGGCCGGCCCAATCGCGTCGCCTCCAGGCGCCAGTAAGCCGAACTGGCGCTGCCGAACCGGCGCTAAGAGCACCGGTTAGGAGCTCCCCGGTATCGATCCCTGCACGTTCTTCTTTTTCTCACCCTTTTGTTTTAGAAGTGCTCTGATGGGCCGGCCCAATTGCTCGCGTTGTCCCACAGCCTCCACGCATGGGTGCGACTATTTGTCGGGCAGAACCTATTTGACGCTCGTTAGCGTCAAAAGGTCGCGCTTTCGCTGAGGGGAGCCGCCTGTCTGTCCGGCCCATGTACGGGCTTCGCGTTTTTTCCGTTAGCCACAGCTTCCTTCGCTGTTTCCTGCGTTTTTTTTCTGTGCTTTTTTGCTTTCGTATTTTTCAATGTTTGTCCGGTTTTTCAGTGGTTTTGTTCTGATTTTTTTGGTTCGTTTTTCCTTTCGGCTTTTCCTTTGTCTTTTATTTTTATTTCTTCTTCTCTTTACTGTGTGTTATATAAAAAGTTCACCTCCTATTACGACAATGTTCATCGTATATTAAAAAATAGTTCGCCATACATTATGAAAAGTTCACTATGCATTCCGAAAATGTTCATCGTGTATTACAAAAATGTTCATCATACATTTAACAAAATATTCATGACATATTAATAAAATGTTCAATGTATACTTAAAAAATGTTCAGCGTATATCACACAAATGTTCAATGCCTATATCACACAAATGTTCAGTGCCTATTTAGAAAACTTTCATTATATATTTAAAATTGTTCATTGTATATTAAAAAGATGTTCAATGGTTGAATTTTTTTTATCCATCGCTGCGCTTATTTGTTAAATATTCTCGCACCGAATTAATCAGGAGTATTGGTGAGCTTAATTGGTAAAGAAGACGTGCAGTCTATCGTTAGTCACGTGTTCGATTCCTCGACTGAGCATCTTTTTTGCTAATTTAGTTGCAGCCCGCAGTGAAGCCACCAAATGGGCCGGCCCAATTCGATGCATGCCGTGCGTGAAAGCTCCTCCTGTTGACGCACGCGAGCGTCAGCTAGGAGCACTCTATTTGTCGCGTTATGCGAGCCACGAGCATTCCCCGAAATCACTAGTTGTGGAGTACTTGTTGCAAAGATCACTCCAATTTCCTAGATTGCGACAAGTGGCGCATATGCAGCGCGCGACTTATCGTAATCTGGGAGTTTTTCTTTTTTTCATAGATCTATTTATTCAAAACGTTTTATCTCTCAAACCGTGTGTCCAAATCTCAAATCGCTTTCACCATTGAATTCCTCGCGTCAAGATCTTCAAAACTAGATCCCATGTTGATAGGTTTTGAAAAAAAAATTCACAAACAAAAACCGAACCGGGAGCACAGGTTTTTCCCTTTCCCAAAGAGGCATGCTCGTGCTTCTCACGAAATCACAACTGTGCCTCTCGTGAAAGCAAAACCGTGACTCTCGCAAAAAAAAGAAAAAACACGTTTTTTTTCGTTTCCGAGGAGGCACGGCCGTGACTCTCGCGAAAGCACACCCATACCTCTCACGGAAGCAAAAACGTGACTCTCACGAAAGAAAAAAAACAGAGAACGCATTTTTTTGCGTTTCCGAGAGGCACGGCCGTGACTCTCGCGAAAGCACACCCGTGCCTCTCGCCGAAACAAAACCGTGACTCTCGCGAAAGGAAAAACTAAAAAACGTGTTTTTTTTTATTTCCGAGAGGCACGGCCGTGACTCTCGCGAAAGCACAAACGTACCTCGCGCGGAAGCAAAACCGCGACTCTCGTGAAAGGAAAAAAACAGAAAACATGTTTTTTTTTGTTTCCAAGAGCCACGTCCATGACTCTCGCGAAAGCACAATTGTGTCTCTCACGGGAGCAAAATCGTGACTCTCGCAAAAGGAAAAAAAGAGAACATGTTTTTTCGCGCAAAAAATTTTATCCGTAATTTTTTGAGTCGAAAAGCTAAGGAAGATCGGTGGAAAACCAAAATGTCAAATAAAAACCAAAAAATCGTTTAAATAGCCGAAAACGCATGCGGAAAAATTTAAAAAAAATCCGGAGGAAGCGCCCAGAGCGCGACATGTGCCGAATGGCAGAGAGCGCGCCAAGTGATGATGATCATTGCGAGGCTCCCGAAGGAGCGCTCGTTAACTAGTGGCTCCCAACATTCCCTCGCTGAAGGAATCGCCCAACTGGGCCGCAGACAGCAGGCCCAGCCGCACGGGAGCCACAACCTTTTTTTTTGTGTTTTCTTTTCTCATTTTTTGTTATTTTTGTATGTTTCTTTATATCTACACACACACACACACACACACACACACACACACATATATATATATATATATATATATATATATTTATATATATTTATATATTACAAAAAAACACTCTTCAAAAACACAATTGAAAAATATTGAATAAGTATTAAGAAATGTTGAACAAGAATTTGAAAAATGTTGAACAAGTATTTAAAAAATATTGAATAAATATTAAAAATGTTCAACAATTATTTGAAACATTGTTGAATAGGTATTAAGAAAAAACGAGTATATGAAAAATGTTGACCAAGTATTTACAAAATGTTTAACAAGAATTTGAAAAATGTTCAACAACCATTTGAAAATGTTGAATAAGTATTAAAAATGTTGAATAACTATTTGAAAAATGTTGAATAGGTATTAAAAAATGTTAACGAGTATTTAAAAATATTGAATAAGTATTAAAAATGTTGAATAAGTATTTAATTTTATTAATTAACTGTTAAAATGTTGAACTAGTATTTGAAAGATGTTGAAAAAGCGTTCGGACAATGTTGAACGTGTATACAAAAAATGTTGATCGCTTGTTATAGAAAAAAATTGAAATGTACGAAAATTTATAGTGAAAACAGAAACAAACATAAGAAAACACACAAGAAAAACAAAAAAGAAAGAAGAAAAAAGAAAACCAAACAAAAAATAGAGAAATAAAGGAAACAGACAAGAATGAAACAAATCTGGTCTAAGAAGAAAGGATGCAAAAAACAGAGAAGAAAAACAAATAAAAAAACAAAAATGTCGAATAAGTTTGAAAAGAATGTTGAATGAGAATTTGAAAAGTGTTGAACGAGTGTTTGAAAAGTGTTGAACAAGTGTTAAAATGTGCAACAAGTATTTGAAAAGTGTCGAATAAGCGTTTGGACAATGAAAAAATGAAGAAAAACGGAGAAGAAAAAACTGAAGGAACAAAAGCAAAGAAATGAAAAAAAGATGGAGAAGAAAAAAAAAGAAAATAAGAGGAGAAAACCGGCACGTTGTCTTGAAGTTGGTCGTGCCCTAGCAATTATCACGATCTCCTGGTGTGGTGCGGTGGCTAGTGTGCTGCGTTTGTTCGTGCGCAACCAAGGATCGATCCCTGGTAAGCTTATTGCGACAAATAGTAGCTGCGCCGAATCATGGCTCGCTCACTCCGCCCCCGCGCCTCCACCCGTCGCTAGCCCATTGGCTAGACACGTCATATTCTTGCTTGTAGTGATGAATAGTTGATGCTTCGCCCAAGCAGGAATTGACTGGGGCCATGTCCTGTTTTGCAATTTTTTATTTCATAGATTTAAAGAATAAAAATGGCAGGAGCGTCTTAAAAATGGGAAAAGTTATTGTGGAAAATAACAAAAGTTATGTTCATGTGTATAAATGTGTGCTTCCCCTGTTTGAAGAATTCTCGTCGTGTCAAAATGTCCATCCAATATTTGAAAAATGTTAAACAAAATTCGTCACATATTTAGAAAACATTTACCGTTTCTTGTAGAAGTATTTATAATGTTTTGTAAGTGTTCACTGCATACTAAGAAAATATTCATTGTGCTTTTGTAAAAAAAAGGTTAATTAACGTTTTTATAAGAAGTTCATGTACACAGCAAAGGAAAAATAAAAATAAAGAAATAATGAACATAAAAAATGAAAGGAAAGAAGAGCTAAACTGAGAGAAAACAGAGACGAAAAATAAACAACAGCAAATCAAAAAACCATAAAGAAAAGACATAAAAGAAAACCAGCAGAAGCCCGAACATGGGTGGCCCAGCGAAACCCCCATGCGGGTGAAGACCGCGGGCACAGAAGGATTTGCTGGTTGGTAAGCATAAATTAGATATTGGCATTTCAGATTGGTAAGCAACTAAGCATGAATTAGAGCTAACATTTGCTTGTTGGGAACCATAAATTAGATATTTGCAGTCTTAGATTGGTAAGCACGAATTAGATTGGTAAGCATGAATTAGAGATAACATTTCATATTTGTTGTTCGGTAAGCATAAATATTAGATATTTGCGTTTTTTCAGATGCACCTCTAATGACTCATCTTGACAAAACACCACTTGTCACTCACCTTAGGGACAAGATAACACAAAAAGAAGGTGAGTTGCTTACATTACATGAGATATAAAAAAATGATGCAACCACCACAATGCTGAACAATGATTCCCCCATGCCTTTGGAATTGTCAATACTAGATAAACCCAAAATTACATGTTCGGGTGTTGATCATAATGACGTGATTGCTGATTTTGTACAAGCTCTTCATAACACTCTTTGGAGAGTAAGTTGCAATGCCTTATAGATAACAGTAGCCTTGAAACAGAATTTGCAAATTTGGATACTAATATTCTCAGGTACAATGAAGAAGGTGAACAAGGTTTTGGTTACCGTATTGCTCAAATTACTCTCTGTTACAAAAATCTCAAAAAGTTGCAGCTACTAACCTTCCAGGCACCATCGCACGACTTGTACTCACCAAAGTGTGAGTTTTAATTTTCTATATGATGCTGATGCACTGGAAGCACATACGACTTCGACCAAAATTTGCTACAAAGGTGCTCCAAACCACGGCCGGAGGTGAGAATAATTTTATCTCGGGTCGATATCCCTTGAGATTCAGATGGATAAATGGAGCACCGAAGCCTAGCTACGTGACTAAAAAAGAAAGTGCTGGCTACGGGGCAACCTGAAAGTCATTAAATGTCTTTCTTAGATTTTGGTCTTTGAGTTTAGTTGCGTTCCTTTTTGCATTGACATTTTCATTTTGCATGACTTACTATTAGAGTTGGTTTTCGACTAATCTTCGAAAGATAAATTTTTAACGTATCAGCTGACTCGATTATTCTATTTTGATGCACACTTCCTTGTAGTTTGGTTGCAAATGTTATCTACACGACATAAGGAGAAAGCCCAAAAAATATGGTGAAGTTTGGTGGCTTCGGGAACGATGGGGTGCGACACGACCACTCATGGTCGTGCTAACTCTAGCCACAAGAAGAAAGTTGTCCAAAGGAGAAGACGAGTTGCGGTATGAGGAGAGACACTCGTACCGATGGCGGCCACACAAGAGCGACCATTCTAGAAGAGAAGAGATGTGCAATACGACCGTTTTCGTTCATACTAGCGGTCGTACCAAAATTCAGCTGAACAACCACCTTATACAACAGATAAGGACAGGGTGCGGTATGAGCGCTCGCGCTCGTAATTACACTACAATAGGGCCAAGCTGAATATCGAGAGAATTGACTAGAAGATGGGGCACGATATGACAACAACCGGTCATACTCGTGCTCATACCGAAGCAACAACCGATATCAACATTCTGATATGATCTATTCCTTCCGTACCGAATTACTTGTCTTGGATTTATCTACATACGGATGTATCTAGACTCATTTTAGTATTAAATACTTCTGTATCTAGACAAATCTAAGACAAGTAATTCGAAACAAAGAAAGTACTTCAGGTTTACTACAATGTGGAATTAGCGTATGCCACTAGGATTGGCTAGAGACCACTCGACCGGAAATTTTATTTGAGTTAGTCAATTGGTTTCCAACCGTTTGATCAAAAATGGATGATCAGACCCTTCTTCAACCACCAGACCGACCAAGCCACCAGATACCTAACTGCCGTCGCCGTCCGTGGCCGTCGGCATTCCCGCGCTAGCCTCACCGCCACGTCCTCCCCCAACCGCCGCCCACCGATGTGTTGTTGCCGCCCCTGGCCATCCCGCTAAACTCAGAATTAGCAGATTTTTTCAAGCGAACCTATATTTCACGAACTGCCAAGAGCATCTCCAACAGCCGCGTCAAAAGACGCGCGTGCGAGATAAATTGACGTTTTAGCGCGTGCGAGACGTTTTCGCGCGCTTCAGCGGTGGCGGGAAACTAGCGCGCGCCGAAAAAGGCGACAGCTCGCGCGCTACATTTGGCGCGCCGCGTCCAGCGCGCCTATAAATTGCAGCGCCCTCTGCCGCTCTCTCCATCTCTCCATCACCCTCTGCCGCCAACACGCCACCACCGCGCCACCATGCCGCCTCGCCGCCGGGGAGGTACGGGCTACCGCGGCGTTCGCGTGCGTCCGTCCGGCACCTACTCCGCCGAGATTCGATCGGGCGGCGGCATGCGGCTCCGTCTCGGAACCTTCGACACCGCCCAGGAGGGCACCCGTGCGTACGACGCTGCGGCGTGGCGCTTCCTGCGGTCCCGTCAGGACATGAACTTCGCCGATGTGGCGACGCGGGAGCGTGCACAGGAGTTGACGCCTTTCCCGCGGCTTCTCACCAACGAGGATCGTTGCAAGCACCGGAAGCGGGAGCATCGTCTCAGGCTGGCCGAGATGGACGAGCAAGCCATGGCGATGTGGAGCCATCGCTTCTCAGACGACACCAACAAGGAACAGTTCTTCGCCCAGAGGAGGGCGAAGAGGGAGAAGAGGAGGGAGGAGCGAGCCGACTATCACAAGGACAAGCGAACACGGAAGGAGGTCGCTAAATACAACCAAGCGCTAGGAGATGCGTCTTCTTGGAACTCCGGCGACGAGCGGTTTCTTGACGCCTACGCTCCGACGTCGGAGGAGGACATCACCGAGACAGAGTCCGAGTCGGACGAGTAATATTAGTAGGAGAACTACCCACGAAGCCAAATATGTATCGAATCGTAGTAGGAAAAGCTAAATATAGCGCACCTGCTGGAACGGCATGGGCGCGCTTTAATTTGTGGCGGCCACTGAAGCCAGCGCACCGCCGTGCGCTAAAGCTGACTAACCCGACGCTGTATCATGACTTTTAGCGCGTGGCGCGTTGTGCGGCTGTTGAAGATGCTCTAAGATATAGCGCCGGCGAGCCTGCCACTCTATGATAGATTGTCAGCGAGCCTGCCACACTACCATCCTAAGATAGATTGCCGGCGAGCCTGCCACCCAAATATAGATCACCGGCAGCTGCTTCTTCCTTTCCTCCGGCGAGCCTCCTTCTTCTTTCAAATATCAACTGACCCAAAATATAAATTCAGGCGACTCACATATAGTTATTGTGTATGCCATTAGATATGGGTAACGTGCACGGACTACATACGTATACAGAGTATTACAAAGTACTACGAACTGCGAAGAACACTTGAATTCACTTGTCCGCGGCCGCGCCATTCCCTTCGCCGCCTCCAGCGACCTCGCTCGCCGGCGCGGCCTTTTTCCCGCACTGATGCTTGCGGCACTGGCACCGCGCCGAGCGCGCGCTCACCGCGCTCCTGAGCCGCCCGAGCCTCGCGCTCCCGCCTCCCTCCTCGGCCTCCTCCCCCATCGTCCCCAGCATGGTGCTTCCCCTCCCACCGCTACTGCTCCTCAGCCACAACTCCATCATTCTCTTCCTCACCTCGCAGCCCGGCTCCTCGTGCCCTTCCGCGCCGCAGAAGCCGCACCTGACGCCACCGTTGCCGGCCACCGACGCCTTCGCCGCGCGCCGCGCCTCCCGCAAGCCCTCGGCGCGCTCCCAGCTCAGTGCCAGCGCCACGGCCTCGTCCAGCGCCTCCGGACGCTGCGGCGCCACCCAGTCCTGGAACTCGGCGCGTAGGCCGTGGACGAACGCGGACGTGAGGAACGCGTCGGGGATGTCCGTGCTGGCGTCCGGGAACCGCCGGAGGATCCCCTGCATGCGGAGGTGGTACCTGTTGACAGCCTCGCCGGGGCGCTGCCTCAGCGCCATGAGTTCGGCGCGCGCGCGGTTGGCGGCGCCTGGAGGGCGGAAGAAGTCGACGAAGGCCGCGCGGACGGCGTGCCACGGCGGAGGCGAGGAAGCGGGGGCCGCGAGCTCGTACCACAGCGCGGCATCGGCGTCGAGGGAGGCCGGGAAGATACGGGCGGCGTCGGCCGTGGACGTGGCGTTGTTGGCGCGGCAGACGCGGTCGAAGCGGGCGAGGTGGGCGTCGGGGCACTCGCCAGGGTCGCCGCGGAAGACGGGGAGAGGGGCGACGGCGACGTAGGTGCCGGCAGGGATGTCCGGGGAAGGGATGTAAGAGGGTGGCGCGGACACTGATGCCTCGGAGAACGAAGGGGTGCGTTCTTGGGAGCTTGCACTTGGGTCGTCGGAGGTTGGCGTGGGGGAGCGGCGGCGGCGGCGGCGGCGCCGAAGTCGGAGGCGGCCGCCGCGACGCGGCCGCTGGGGCGGCGCGTCCTGGCCGGAGGTGGAGTGGTCGGTGGAAGCGCGGCCCATGGCTGCGTATCTCCTGCACGCGTGCGAGAGGAGACGCGAGGAAGTTGGCGATGCAAGACGGAAATGGCGCGACGGTTTGGTATCTCGAGGGCAGTTGCTTGTATGCTGTTTCTTTTTTTCTTTTCTTTTCTTGCGGGGGCTTGTATGGTGTTGTTAACTGCAAACAAATGCAATTCCGGGCCGCCACCGGTTTTTGCAAAGATTTCCTAAAGAATGTTTATACCTTACCTACCTAGAGCAACTCTAGGATGCGCTATATCCCCACTTTCCTCTAAAATAACTGACATTTTACAGGCCGAAACAAGAACTCGTCCTAACCAAATCTTTTAAAATTGTATGATCTGTAAAAAAAAATGCAGTGAACTGCATATTTTGGCCCACATCCGTCAAATATTCGGTTTTTACCCTCTGTTTTGCCACTCCCTCTATTTCATGTGCGATTTGGCTGGAGGGAAACTTCCGCCACTTCCGTGACGCCCCTCCACGCCACCACCATCGCTGATCTCTCCGGCCCCACGCCCTCTCGCCTCGCTACGCTCCGCTTCGGCCCAAGCCTGCTGGCGACGGGTCTCGCTCCGCTCTCTCGTCAGAAGTTAGCATTTATCTTTATATTTGAATTTGGGTCACAGCATAACATTGCCAAACTTCTTACAGATAGGTTAAAGACCTTTTCCTAACTTTGTCCATGGAGATCATACCGGATTCATCTCCGGTAGGAACATTGCTGAAAACTTTGTATATGTTGCTGATCTAATTAATACCTATCATAATAGAAAATTTCTCCACTACCGTGCTCAAGTTAGATTTTAGGAAAGTCTTTGACTTGATTTTCTGGGCCTCCTGGGTAAAATCCTTCTTCTTAGAAGCTTCCCTGATAAATTTAGGTTATGGATACAAAACATCCTTTCAACTGGCAAAACTACAATTCTATTCAACAGCATCCTAGGGCCTTGGATCACATGTAAAAATGGTTTACGTCAGGGCGACCCACTCTCGCCTTATCTATTTATCATCGTGGCCGACTTGTTATAGCAGCTCATCCCTCAACATCTTCACATTGCTCTCCTTCATCACCCCCTCTTTGAGGATCTACCACCCACAACACTCTAGTACGCAGATGACACGTTAATTATCGATGCGGCCTCTCCTATAGCAGCCTCTGCCCTAAAAGGGTTGCTTCGGGATTTCTCGTTTTCCACTGGTCTGCACATTAATTTCTCAAAAACATGATTTGTCCCTCTAGTCACTTCTCCCCCTGACCAGCACTCCACCGCTTCCATCCATAGCTACCCCTTTTCTTCTTTCCCCCAAACCTATCTAGGGCTACCGCTTTCTCCGCTTCGACCTCCCCCGAACCTTTTCCTGCCAATCCTAGAAGGTTGTAAAAAAAATCAGGCTGGCACACAAAATTACTGTCAAGAGGGAGTTATTTACCCAAAATCATCACACTTGGGGCTAGGGTAACCGGTCAGTACCACATTTAAGCCATGTCACAAAAAACCACCAACTCTGGGACTAATCGGTACCGTGGAGCACTGACTAGCCGTTTTAGCCGCGGAAACAACGAAACCGACAGGTCGGGACCACCTGTCGGGTCGACGTGGCGCGGGCTGACAGACGCCGTTAGACGGAGGGGGGCGGCCGTTTACGCGCCCGTGTATTAGTGGGCCGTGCGGGTCGCTTGTCGGACCAGACCGCACCAGATTACATCCGACCCCTCTGTCTCGACCTCGACGACCGCCGCCGCCGCCACTATCGTCTCGCCGTCGTCCGCCGGTCCGCCATGGTTTCCTGGAGCGAGGGGTCAAGCTCTTCTTCTTCAAACGACGAGTCAGTGACTAGCCAGGTACGTTCATTTGGGGATTCCAACATTTAGGGTTAGGGTTAGGGTTCTTGAGTTGGGGATTTCTTACCAAGTCGCTGATTTCTTCAATCTCTTTGGTTTTAAGCTTCCTAGGACTATCCCATGCTATGAATGGAGTGGCATTGCTCATGATATCTCCTCTCGCTGTCTGCATCGCGAGCCTTGCCTCAGGCTAGTAGCATTTGAATCTACGGACACTGGCCGACGTTTTCTTGCTTGCGCTGAGGAGAAGGTATGTTGGTTAGTACTGTATTTAGTTAACCTTAGTTAGTTTTTGCTCCATTCAAATGCCAGAAGGAAATTTTGTTCTGCTTATTAGTGTGAACAATTGTCATTGCCCACAGTTGGATTTAATTATGCTCTGAAAGTAGTAAATTATGCTATGCCAGTGTAATTTGCTCCAAATAATTAAGTAGTGTACAACATTGTTAGTGCCAGTAGGAAATTATGCTATGGCAGTGTAATTTGCTCAAATAATTAAGTAGTGTACAACTAGTGTACAACATTGTTAGTGCCAGCACTAAATATTGTACTTATTAATGACAACATATATTTAGTTTATATGCTGTTAAAAGTGACAAAATTTCTTATTGACAACACATATTAATTTGATAGGCTTTCTTAATTGTTTGTGCATTTAAATGAACACAATTTCTTACTGAGAACATCTCTTGTGTAGTATGATTGACAATATTTTTTCTGAATTATAGGCTGAACTAAAGTGCAACTATCTGGAGTGGATAGACCCTGAGTGGTCAGTGGCTATGATGTTCTGCCTAACTGAATTGTGGGGCATGTATGACAAAGAAATCAATGACAGGCTGAGACACAATGTTCAGCTTGGTGATCAGAATTACAAATTAGTTGGAGAAAAGAGGAAGATGGAAGAAGAGCTGAGATTTTTCAAACTTGATTTTGCAAAAATGGTGGCTGACAAGGAGGATACTATTACTGAGCTGGGCAATACTAGGTTGGCTCTCAATGATCTGAAAGAGGAGATGGAGAAGAAGAAGCTGGCAGACCATGGTTGCACAAACCTACATCAGTTACTCAGGGCAAAGGCAGAGAAGGAGAGGGACAAGCTTGTGGTAGAGAGAGACCAAGTGCTCACAGAAAGAGACCAACTAAAGGAAGAGAAGAAAAAGCTAGAGTACATCATCTCTGATTTGCTGAAACAGAAGCATGGCTACAAGGACAAGATCAAGAAGTTGAAGGAGATCTGTGATGAATTTTAATTATGTAATGTGGCATTGTACTGGTGTAGTTGTGCTCTGTTGCACTGAATAATCAGCCCTACTAGAAGTGCACTGTACTGTTGTAATGGTTAAATTTGTACTGAATTATGCAGTTTATCTGCAAGTCTAGAATTTGAACTTATGGCATGAATTTGAACTTAATTTGTAGTGCTATCTCTTGTATCATATTGAGTACTCTATTATATTTACTTCACTCCATGTGAAACTGGTGTGATAGTCAAATTATTGTGCACAGAAAAATTTGAAATACTAGTAACTTATGGCATGAGTATACCAGGAACTTTCTGGCATTATTATTATGCACATAATGTGATGATCAGGGAGTGCAAACAACATAGCAGTACAAAGTAAATGTAGCAGTGCAAGCACATAATTATAGATAGGTACATGATGATTGAAGCAAGCCAACATAGTAGTACACAAGAATAATAGATAGTAGTTCCTCATAGCATAAAACCAAGATCCATACATAGGTTTAGCATAACATTACACAACAGTAGTTCATAGTGGCACACATAGGTTCAACACAGCATTACATAAGTTCAAATTTAGTCTTGGCATAGATAAAGTGCTCTAGTGCCTGATGGAGCACACATGCACTTGGATACATAGTCAAACAAGAACTCTCAGTAGTTCCCATTGGCATAGAAGTACCCCTCCATCCTTTTGCTCATGTATCTTGCCCTTTTCGGCCTATTTCCTGTTGGCTGGCTAGTTGAAGCTTCTGCAGTAGTTCTTGGAGGATTGAAGCTTCTTGCACCTGTTTTTGCACCTCTCCTTGCAGCAGCAGTACCAGCACCAGAAGGAGAAGAATTTGCAGCTCTAGCAGATGAACCAGCAGCTCTAGCAGATGTAGCAGCAGCTCTAGCAGATTTGCCCCTTGAAGCAGCAGCAACAGATCCCCTTGAAGCAGATGTAGAGCTTGCACCCCTAGGAGTTGTTGTACCAGATGTTGAGCTTCCACCTTGCTGCCATGTAGGGGTTATCCTGTTTTCCTACAATTATTTTTGTTGGATAAATTTCAGTGATACTTAATGAGTGATGAGATAGAGAAGGAAGTCAAAAATAACATACCATGTGTTTGTTCTTCCTGATTTGCAGATCTGGCCTCAATGGCTTTGCATAACTTGTGTATTTGTGGCCCTGCAACTTGCAGTTACTACAAGTTATTGTAGCCATCCTTGATGTCTGCTTTGCTTGAGGAGGCTCAAACCTGCCTTTCTTCCTTTTCTCTTCTGCTGGTCCCTTCTTGTCTTCTTTGAACTGAGGTGGGTCAGTGTCAGGAGTTGCAGTTTTCACCCAACAATCAGGACCAGGAACTGGGTAAATGATAGGCTTGTATGACTCCAAGTACATAGCCTTTTTGAAGAAAATATTTACATGGTCCTCTGGTAGTTGTTTGGACCTGTAGATGGCAGAACAACCATGGTTGCAAGGAATTCCAGAGATGTCCCACTTCTTACAACCACATGTTTTCACATTAGTGTAAACAGAGTAGGTCTTATCCCCACTACTCACTTGGAAAAGACCTAGTCCAGCTATCAATGATTTGCAGTCCCTTGCATATCTCTTGTTCATCTCTAACCTCTCAACATAAGTTGGTGCAATTTCCTATCTTGAAACTAGTCCACCCTCTCTCTTTTGCTGATACCTTACCAGAAGTTTGTCCTTGATCCCATTGATCATGGTGACAATTGGCTTGTTCCTTACATCAAGTATGTACTTATTAAAAACTTCACTTAAGTTATTGACAACCAGATCAGTTTTGCAGTTAGTATCCATTGCATGTCTTGACCAAGCTTTTGAAGGAATCCTTGACATCCACTCCCAAGCAGCCTTGCACTCAGCCTTCATGCTCTCCATTGCCAACTGAAAGTCATGTTCAGTGTAAGCATATGCAGATGCATCTATGCATTTCTTCAGGTCTTCTCCTCTGAATCCTGCTCTCTAAAAGTTGGCATAAATGTGCCTCAAGCAGTACCTATGAGGGCAGTTGGGAAAGACTGTTGTGACTGCATTCAACAGACCTTACAAAGGATTTTGAATTTGTTAAAATGAAATAAATTATCAAAACAAATTTTAATTCAATTTAATTGTTGTAGTAATATTATATTGATTTAATATTACATTGATTTAATTCAATTTAATTGTTGTAGCTTGTCCTATGTTGGCCCATAAGGGTCACCCTAGGCTACCTTGGCCGAAGTGTCGACAAGATGCGTTACCACTCGACACATGCCAACTAGGGTAGGTGGGAGGTTGGTTGGGCTATGGTGGCCCATAAGGGTCACCCTAGGCTACCTTGACCGAAGTGTCGACAAGATGCGTTACCACTCGACACATGCCAACTAGGGTAGGTGGGAGGTTGGTTGGGCTATGTTGGCTCATAAGGGTCACCCTAGGCTACCTTGACCGAAGTGTTGACAAGATGCATTACCACTCGACACATGCCAACTAGGGTAGGTGGGAGGTTTGTTGGGCTATGG
>NC_041384.1:123151558-123265113 GCF_002162155.2 Triticum dicoccoides | reverse complement strand
GGCCCATAAGGGTCACCCTAGGCTATCTTGACCGAAGTATCGACAAGATGTGTTACCACTCGACACATGCCAACTAGGGTAGGTAGGAGGTTGGTTGGGCTATGGTGGCCCATAAGGGTCACCCTAGGCTACCTTGACCGAAGTATCGACAAGATGCATTACCACTCGACACATACCAACTAGGGTAGGTGGGAGGTTGGTTGGGCTATGGTGGCCTATAAGGGTCATCCTAGGCTATCTTGACCGAAGTATCGACAAGATGCGTTACCACTCGACAAGATGCATTACCACTCGACAAGATGCGTTACCTTTTGGGCCACCATAGGCCCTCTTGACCTAATTGTCGACAAGATGCATTACCACTATACACATGCCAACTAGGGTAAGTGTTCAACAAATTAATGAACTAAATACACTAAATGCAGAACTAATTAGACTAAATACACTAAATGCATAACTAATTAAACAAATTAATGAACTAATTAGAGTACTAATTTAGGGACAAGTGAAGATGTAGATAAACTCACCTTCTGTCTATCAGACATGAATGTGTACTTCCCAAATTTTCCCTCTTCAGTCCCTCCTAGGGCATACTTGAGTTGAGTCAAAAACCATGACCAATTTGGTGTGTCTTCAACTCCAACCACTCCAAATGCTATGGGGTACATATTGTTGTTTGCATCCCTTCCAGTAGCTGCTAGTATTTGTGCCCCACTAGTTAACTTAATGAAACAACCATCTAGGCCTATGAATGGCCTGCATCCATTCAAAAATTCCTCAACACATGCATTCAAACAGAAAAAAGACCATGAAACCTTGGTCCTGCAGTTGGGTTTTCTCTTGTTTTTCCACTCACAGTACTGACAATGCATCTTGATCCAGGATTTGTAGCCTTCACAGTCTCCAAAAAATCTCTCAGCCTCTTGTATTGCCTCTTGTGATCTCCAAGCACAATCTCCTTTGCTTTCCTCTTTGCTCTCCATGCCATCATCTTGGGCACCTCAACACCAAACTGCCTCTTTACCTTGTCAACTATAGCAGGTACAGTAGTGTTGGGGTCTGATCTGATAGTTTCAAGCATTTTGTTGCCAAGCCACTTGGAGCTGATCCTTGTCTTCTCAGATTGGGTGGGACATGTGTGCTCCAATACCATCTTCTTAATGCAGAAAGTGGGCTCATTACTGATCTTTGCTGCAACCATGTGGAACCGACAGCCCTCTCCATCACAACACACTATTACCCTATCACTGCGGTTTCTGTGATATTTGTATCTTCTAAGTTGTTTCACATGCAAATTCACAAGAGCCTCTCTAAATTGGTACACATCTCTGAAACAAAGCCTAAGCTGGAATTGCTGCTCTAGATGCAGCCTGCCCTCATCATACTAGACCCTAGGTGGTCTTTTCTTAGCTCTGCTCTTTCTACCAGAGGGGATTATAAAAGACATAGGTTCATTGCCATCATCATCAGCTTCAAAGCCTGTATCATCCTCTTCTGAAGATGGATACCAGTCCTCATTCATGCTTCTGTTAGCACTAGAGTGGGACCTACTAGTAGGCCCAGGCCTCTTTATCTTCTTCTCAACAGGCTCGGGAACTGCTATCTCTTGACAATCATCATCCTCTTCCTCCAAGTCTATGTCATATAAATCTTCAGGGTATGTGTCTCCTTCACAGTGTGTACTGCTCATGTATTGAGCTCTCTTCCTCTTAATGTCAGCAATTGTGTCTTTCAGATCACTGTCCACTTTCCTCCTCTGTTCTTCTTCTCTAGCTATATTATCTTCTTCTTCATAGTCCATGGAATCTGAATATGCATCTGGGAGGTCTTCATGAGCTACAAAGTCTTCATCAGATACTGAGTCATCATCTTCATCAGATGTGTCCTCATTTCCTGCATGCTCCTCCTCATCTGTATCAAACTGGAAATCTGCATAATTAACACTAACTTGAGTGTTAACCTGCTGCAATGCATTATTTTCCTCATCTACATCTACCATCTCTGGCTCAATTGGGTGATCTTGTGTCCCAAGCAGTAACTGGCATGGTGGAGGAACTGATTTTATTGGCATATAGTTCACACTTTCTTGTGTACCAACAAAATATGATGAGCCAACATGATCAGTGTTTGTTTTGTGCACAACACCTGACTCATTAACAGCAAATACAACTGGTGGGTCCACTGTTAAATCTTCAATTGTTTCATCTGGGTTCACTTCTTCATCTTCTGCACTTTTGTTAACTGGTGCTTGCTTTATATCTAATTTCCCCTCTTTAACATACAAACACAGTGTCTGACTGCTTTTAAACTGCTTTATCATCTCATCCACTTCAGTGTTGTTTCTGACGAAAGTAATCCCTTGCGGCCCTGTGCAATCCTTCCTCAAGTAGCAAATACTATCATCACTTCCATATCCATTTCTGACCATCACATTAAGCAAACTGCCATAAGTGATGTCTCTCTCATACATCTTCACAAGGGCATATTTTTTGGCAGCATCTTTAGAAGGAAACTGAAAATATAATGACCATGGCTCCTTAGGCCTACAGAACACAAAACATATTAAAACATATTAATGACCATGACATTTTCAGTAACATTTTCAAGCCTACAGAAAACAAATCAAATTCATGACCATGACATTTTGAGTGCCACAATAAAAACTGACATATTCACATATAAAACAAAGTAACAGCAATAAGATCTATGCCACAAGAGCCAACAAATGCAGAATAAACTATGATACATTTAGTAATTCAGAAAAAAAAAAAGAAAAAACTTCATCTAGGCATAGGAGCTTCCTCCCCCCAACGAAGCAGTATTGCTAGAAGTAACCCTAGGCATCCTAACTAAGTGAGTACTCTAACTAAGCAGTATTGCTAGAACCCTAACCCTAGGTTTTTGCACTGAGATTTACCTGGGTGGAGATGGATGCCCACGGGGTACTTCCTCCCCCAACGAATCAGCCGCCGCCGACGCCTTCTCCGCGTCCGCAACATCCTTCTCTGCCTCCTCCGCATGCTGCGACGGTGGCGGCAGGACAGCTTTTCCCCAATCCGTCGTCGAGTGCGAATCGCCATCGGGGTTGGGGCCCAACTTGCCAACGGGGTCGCATTGCGGGCGGCGGCCACCGGAAGAACGACCACCGCCGCCGGAGCCGTCGAGACTTTCTCCGCCATAGCCGCCGCCGGAGCTGGTCGCCATGAGTAGAGCGGGAGGAACGCGCGAGAGGGAAACTGAATCGGGGATTGGAGGACGAAACGGCAGGGGTGTGACCTAATACACGGGCGCGGAAACGGCCGTCCCCCTCCGTCTAACGGCGTCCGTCAGCCCGCGCCACATCGACCCGATAGGTGGGCCCGACCTGTCGGTTTCGCTGTTTTCGCGGCTAAAACGGCCAGCCAGTGCTCCGTGGTACCAATTAGTCCCACAGTTGGTGGTTTTTTGTGACATGGCTTAAATGTGGTACCGACCGGTTACCCTAGCCCCAAGTGTGGTGGTTTTGGGTATATAACTCGTCAAGAGGAGACAGACTTGTCCTCATTATGGCCATTCTTGACTCCCTACTTCTCCCCTCCACTTCTCCTTGGCTCGACTGGCTTTCGCTGCAACACCCAAATGCTTTTATTTCCCCCTCCATCCACAAATCTTTTCTTTGTTAAACTATAAAAAACCATTTGCCAACCCTACAAAGCATTTCCTTTGTCCTAACAAACAATGGCTCACTGACCTGTTTCTGGCTAGACACTTGGCTCACGCCACAACCACTTTCAAAAACTTTTCCTTGCATTTTCTCGCATTCCATTGGGTCGTTTGTTAGAGTGGGTCGCCTAACCTCTTCTGCCTCCACAGAAAGGGTCTCCCTTTTGTCTTTGCTGCAGGACTTTATGCTTTCAGATGAGTCGGACACTTGCTTCCTTAATGGGGGACACACCTTCTCAACAAAGAAAGCATATGAGCTGATATCTAAGGAGGTGGATGAAGATAGGAACGCAAAGCTGATATGGCATTCTATGGTACCAAAAAAGATCAAGGTATTTGCATGGTTGGCATTCAAGGGCGGACTCAGATACAAAGGCTAACCTTGCACACAAATCAATCACTCCAAACTCGGACTACCCAAGATGCACTCATCAAGAAGAGGGCACATATCACATATTCATCTCATGTCCACTCGCAAACAGAATTTGGCAACGTCTCGGCCTATGCTTCTCCTTCACCGACACATCACTACTTTGGGATGCTGCAACATCTCGTGGACTTGATGATAGAGTGTGTCCATTCATTCTATTTGCGATCCTTTGGCGTATCTGGGATGCTAGAAATGAAAAGGCCTTCAAGAACACTAATGTACACTCCTCCCTCATTCTCAAACTTATTGTCTCAAACTTAGATTTGTGGTCGCACTTACGCAAGCTGTGCGATAAGGACGTTGTCTTCTTGTGGCGGTTGTTCCTCTCCTCATGTTGTAGCGTGCATATGTAATCTCTTTGGTTGTACCAAGGTTCAGGTTGCATGGTTGCGTAACACCCTACTCCTACTTTGTATGTGGTTTATTTGGTGGACGGAGAGCTACAAGTCCTTTCCGAGAACAGAGAGAGTAGTGCGGCTCCTATTGGTGTTTTACCAAGTGTCCAACCTATTTCTCAGTAGCCCGGTCGTCCTTTTATAGATCAAGGGGTACCATAATGGCTTCGCTACTAAGGAACCTACATCGTCTGACTAGGTACGTACATGCATTAAAGCACGATGAAGTGTCATCGTCTTATGACTCCCCGGAACGAACAACCGCCTTTTCACCGCCGCTCAAGGTGATGACTGGGTCTTGTTAAGCCATGTGTTGTTGAGATGTCTTTCTTGTGGTAGGTGGGCGGATGACTCGACCCTCGCACCGTTGTAATTCCATCGCCCAGGCAGCCTGCTCGCAATGTGTCACAAAAGGTCTGTAGGAGAAGAACTTACATGCCACACGTGGAGAGCCGCGGTCTGAGTCTTCTGGGGGTTGGAATAGTCATTGTCGGGCAGCTTCGTTCCTGGTTGCCTTCGCCACCTCAAGCTTGTCGCCGAAGGGTCTTGGAGCTAATCTTGCATGACAAAGGTCTTGACGAAGATCTGCATGCCACCACGGAGCTTCTTGTTGGAACTCCTCCTTAGGCATTTCTCCTCCTGGACAGAGGGGGGGGGCTATTTGTGGCCCGTGCGCAGTTGGTTCCGTGAACCAGCTATTTACGGTACCGACACCATGCAAAGAGTCAGGTTTGCATATTATCTAGAGAATTTGATTGTACAAAGAAAGAGATTGATACTAGCTTTTAGAGACTTAACCTCTCAATATAAAACAATAAGGTTAAAATAAGATATCCAGTAGAGGTGATATATATATAGGTTAATTTTATTTGCACACCAAAATAATGAACCCTTATGCTTACCAAATGACAACCAATAGATTCTCTTTAGCTGATAAAGTTTCATGTATGTGACAGGAAATCAAGTCATGCATGGCATGTCAATCCAAGATTACCAATTCCCTATTCATATACATAGATGATTTTTTCTTTCTTTCTAAAACCAATTCATCATCAATTTTTCCGAAACCAATCAATACATGTGGTTCTTTTCAGAATTATTTTCAGCATTCAACATGACTTGTAACCATGTAGGTAGCAACATGAATCGATGTTTTGGTTCTAAGTAAAAAATGAATATTTTTTATTAACAAAGTTAGGTGTCTCACATATACCAATCAGAATCGATTCATCGTGGAATGGTAAATTGTGAGTTACTAAGTTCATGTGGCTTACTTTTTCTTATGAGACATCACCCACTGTATGTGTTATACTTCGTCTTCAACGCATGCTGGAATAAACTTCCCATGCAAGTGAGCTACATACAAAGTCGGAAGAATTTCATATTAGAATACTCAGTTATCCAAGACCATCAAGAAAGAAATGGAAGAAACGGTCTGAAAACAGAGACCAGTGTCTGTCTATTGCTACAGAGAAACCATGGATTTCTACACTGATTTGCCAAAGAAAATGATATGTTTCTGTGGCAACATGAAGAGAAATTCAGAAAGCTAGAAATGTATCAAGAGGCCAGTCAATTCCATGCCTACAGAAGTGGAGAGTAAGTTGAACCTGCAACGGCAAAAACATTCCCAGTAATAGCAATATGTGACCATTCTGAAATTGGAGGTAGCTAAGATCATTTACAAGTTCGAGAAAAAGATCATATATCTTATTTGTGATATTCATACACATATAAGGTTACTACTTAAGTGTACCCACACAAATTTTTTAAGAGCTTCTAGTGCAGAGTGCTGGTTGACTGAGTACGTGTAGACGTTGTTGCATGCATATTACTCTACATATTATGTGTGTGTTTTGCGGGGTACTCTACATATTATGTTGTGCACAATGGAACACATAAATCTACTAATTTAGTGAAAACAGATTTAGCCAATTGTATTTTGACCATTATCAATCTGCACAACTCATTGCTATAAGTATGAAAATCACAAAAAGAACACTCTGATGCCATAGCTGAAAACAACTTGTCAAATTTTATATAGCTGGCAGCACTAAAACTGACTCCCTCACGATGCAAGCTAGCCAACCCGATGCACACGCCTGTCGCACGCGGGTCGTGTTTCCCCAGCGTATCAAGAATAATGTGATAGAGCCCTCATAAGCATTACCGATATGGCCATTGCACTTGCAGCAGAGCAATCGTGTTCTTATCCGACGACTCTGGTGTTCCCTTCGCTCTATGACAGCAACCTGAACTGCTGTATTGTGTACCTTGAAAAGCACGGTTGCTCCAATCGGTGCCGGACTGGGATGCTATGAAGTGGGTAAATGGAGCACCAAGAACTTGATGCTGCTCGGAGCTTTTCAGGGGAACTTGCCATCTCGGTGCTGCTTCAGTCACCTCACTGTCCATACTTGATGGTGATTTTTCATTTCTTCTCAATAAATCAGTGTACATGTATGTTTTTAACAGGAGTGCCAATTTTTGGTTGTGTTAATAGTACAAAATGTGAAAGTTCTTGTGCGTTTGTGTCTTCAAAGTGTGTGTTTGTGATACTCAACCTAATCCTTGTATCGGGCGCTCAGTTTCATAAAGGCGTTCCTGAGGTTGGTCAGGTGGGGTTGTGACAAAGCTGTTGTCATCAAATAGAGAAGACTGTAATCTGCCTATTGAGCATAATCTAATCTAACCCCGATATGCTTGTTCCATTGCCGTTCTGGCGGAATGGTGGTTGAATTCTGTACCATGTCTTCTCAGGACAGGCTAGTATTCATTTATCGAAGCTGCTTTGGATATCTGAATATAATTCATAACAGATCCAACACAAAATACATCATTGCACCTCTTGATCAATTCAACTGAAGGATGAAGTTGCTGTCACTGCCAAGAGGGTATCGTGCATCTGTATCTGTATTCACAATTCCACAATTGGAAGCACCATTCAGGCAATTAAAAGGTTATTGTAGTATGTACAAATCAACAGAAATAAAGCACAAATTATTATCCTGAATATCTTATACTAGCAGTCAGCATGAACCACATCATGAATTGGTCACTGTGAGATAGTTTCACATTACAAGTCAAAGAGCAAATTTATACGCCCAAAACTCTCGTCAAGGATAGCTACTCGATCTAGACTTCATATGTATTCCAAGCTAGAAATTTATGAAATGCAGACTAATCCCAATCTCCATTACCCACATTGCACCACAGAAGTAACATCAATGGTGCCCAGCATAAATGCATCAGATCAAATAACAGAAACAGAGCAAATGATGTTGCTGAATCGAGACACACAATTGTTGAGACAGCGTGGCGTTTTTTGACATTATAAATAAGACTGCAAACAAGTAGTACAACTCAGACGGGGCTCCTGGTAAATTGTGGCAAATCAACTGATCGCCGCCTCAATATCGTACCCAACAGAGACCAACCAGCGAGACAAAATCAGAAACAGGGTATCAGCACAGAGACAACAGACAAGCTTCATTTCCAACAATATATGCGAATAACTTTGTTCCACGATTGAGTTCAAACTACAGAGGAAATAGCGAACTAAACAAGTCGGGGCTTCATCAGGCTTCTGGAATCTGCAGGCGGCGACAAAGAGTGACTCCCGTCGGCCGGCCGGCCCTTAGCCGCCGAAGCCGTAGAGGGTGCGGCCCTGGCGCTTGAGCGCGTAGACGACGTCCATGGCGGTGACGGTCTTGCGGCGGGCGTGCTCGGTGTAGGTGACGGCATCGCGGATGACGTTCTCGAGGAAGATCTTGAGCACGCCGCGGGTCTCCTCGTAGATGAGCCCCGAGATGCGCTTCACGCCGCCCCGCCGCGCCAGCCGCCGGATCGCCGGCTTGGTGATGCCCTGGATGTTATCGCGGAGGACCTTCCGGTGGCGCTTGGCGCCGCCCTTGCCTAGGCCCTTGCCTCCCTTGCCGCGCCCGGACATGGCCGACGATCTCGAGCTGCGAGCGAGTGTGGGATGGGAGGAACGGTGGTGGGTGGCGTCTGGTGCTGTGATTTGCTGGGTGGGGCGAAGGGCGTCTTAAAGGGGTCGAGAGGTTGGAGGAGGCGTGTGGCTGCCGTTGGATGCGGATGGAGTGGACGGTCGAGACGGCGATCCGGGGGAGAGATGCCGCGGATCGGTGACGTGGCCGAGAGATTGGACCGGTGGTTTGGCGGGCTGGGTCAGAGCTGTGGCGGCAGCTCGAAATTTTTGGGCTGTGGGCGCGGGCCCGGTGTCGTATTCTTGGGATTCTTTTTCTTTCTTTTTTTTAAATGGTTGGTGAGATTTTTCATGTGGGAGAATATCAAGTCAACTGGATATACTTGCTCCATTGCTGTTGCATGTCCTCCAATGACTGATTATTATTCCTTCATCCTAACTGTTCTGGAGATCTGAAGATAATCTACAGGAAACTTGCTCGAATGCAGTGACTGCTATACTCATTTTTCATCGCTTACTGGAGTTCACTTTTTTAGGATTCAAGCATTCAGATAACACGTTACAATAATTACATGTAATAGCTTGGCGGTCAGGTAATTGGTGCTAGAAACTTAACTGAACGAGCACTTCCAGCACTGATGTACAGTACTGTTTGTGTAACTGAACGAGCTTATTGACATCCCCGAGCCCATCTCGTGCTTATCAGAGGCAACCAACCAGAATACCGATTTCAAGCTTTGACACGGCATCATTTAAGCTACAAGATCGAAGCTGGCTAAAACCGGCAGGTCATTTCACATCTTCTCGTTACACTCCTGATTTGTGTCCACCTCATGTTTCAGGATGCTCGACCCAATCAATGGCCAATCCACTCTGCAGTTTCGACAGTGGCAGAACCAGGAATAGAGATACGAAATGTTTTGGTGCGTTATTGTTTTTCGAAACGGATATTTAGGAATTGTGGGTGACGCAACCAATAATATTGCAGGCACGGTGTGGAATCCTGCAGCCTTTTCTGAACTGTAAAATCTGAAGACAGGACACCAAGTAACTTGTAGTACTATCCGTATGTTTGCAGTTCAGAGCATGGTTCATAGACTTGCGGGATTGCAGTATAATTAGGCAAAGTCGAGCATATCGGCGGCTCGTTCGTTCAAACATTTGGTGTGCACTGAAGATTGAACATCAAACATACAGGTACTGTTATGCAGCAACTGGTCAGTAGACGGAACTGAAGACGAGCATATCGGCGGCTCTTTCGTTCGGGTTCAGAGGTTCAGATGCAGAAAGCCGAATTGCTTATTGAAGATATTGGCAGTCGAATGATGATTTATGCTCAAAATCAGAGCACAAGAACACGCGGCTTAAAGAGGTAAGAAATCTGATAATCTAATCCAACATTTGGTGCAAACAAATTCAAGAGGAAAGGCTCGGATACACAGGGAGAATCAGGCATTCAAACACATGTATGACAACAGCAACCAACATTTTTTCATTTCCATTGCTGATGGCAACAAGAAGGTACCATCAGATTAGGCATAACACATCCACCCACCATGAGAGGAACAGGGATCTAACATGGATCTAACACGACGCACATTCTGAAACACCACTATTTTCCACCGATGAACTCAGCCTAACACGGATTGCAGGTGCAGCAGCCTAGGCCCTCTCGCCACGGATGCGGCGGGCGAGCTGGATGTCCTTGGGCATGATGGTGACGCGCTTGGCGTGGATGGCGCAGAGGTTGGTGTCCTCGAAGAGGCCCACGAGGTAGGCCTCGGCGGCCTCCTGCAGGGCGGAGACGGCGGAGGACTGGAAGCGGAGGTCGGTCTTGAAGTCCTGGGCGATCTCGCGCACTAGGCGCTGGAAGGGGAGCTTGCGGATGAGCAGCTCCGTGCTCTTCTGGTACTTGCGGATCTCGCGGAGCGCCACGGTGCCGGGGCGGAAGCGGTGGGGCTTCTTCACGCCGCCGGTGGCCGGGGCGGACTTGCGAGCGGCCTTGGTCGCCAGCTGCTTCCTCGGCGCCTTGCCGCCGGTCGACTTCCTCGCCGTCTGCTTGGTGCGGGCCATGTCGTCGATGCGCCGGAGGGGAGGAGGAGGCTCTGGTGGTTGGGGGCTGGGGAGATTGGGGTGAGGAGGAAGAAGGGGACGGGGCGGAGTTAAATAGGAGGAGCACCGAGAGAGCGGGCGGGTTTGGGTTTTGGTTTTTCGGGAGGGGACGAGAGGCATGTACTTGCCGTTGGATGCGGATGGAGTGGACGGTCGAGATGGCGATCCGGGTAGGAATGCCGCGGATTGGTGACGTGGCCGAAAGCTTGGACCGGTGGATTGGCGGGCTGGGTCAGAGCTGTGGCGCCAGCTCGAAATTTTTGGGCTGTGGGCGGGACTGCTGTGCCGTGTTCTCGAGATCGTTCACGTGGGAGGGTAATTGGTGCTAGTATAAGTTTAACTGAACGGGCACTTGCAGCAGCACTGATGTACTGTACTGTTTGTGTAACTGGTAGTGGTAGATACACAAAGCTGAATTGAACGAACTTATTAACATGAGATCTCCGAGTCCATCTCGTGCTTAGCAGAGGCAACCCACCGGAATACTGGTTTCAAACTTTGACACGGTGGCATTTAAGCTACAGGATCGAAGCTGGCTAAAACCGGCAGGTCATTTCACATGTTTGAGATACATTAGGGCATATCTTCTCTTTACACTCCTGATTGTGTCCAATGTTTTGGGATAGGCAAAACTACAACTTTGTTCTGTGGACGAAATCAATTCACAAAATGAACTGTCCTGGAAAAAAAAATCACCTGGCTGGCCCTTTTGTGTGGTGACCGACAGCAAAGCGTCACACTACATTGTGCAGCGCGTTGACGGCTGGGATCTGAAGTTTGAGGGGTGATCCGTGGGAAGGGGGGTCGCGTGCTCTGATTGGCTGGAGAGGAGTCAGCCGGATGGTGGAGGCGTGCGTGGGCCCGAGATGGACTGAAATGTCCTCGGATGAAGGCGCGCGACTGTTTGCTCTTTGCGGCCCGACGGGTCCAAACGAAAACGGATTGTACGCTCTATCGTTGCATCCAAGTACAGGTTTTGGCTTCAGAAAAAATCACAGGCAAAAACACAGCGGTACATCTTGCTGCATATACGTAAAGACCGCATTGGTGTTAAATCTGAAGTTAAAAACATGAAACTGATGCTTAAACTTGTCTCGGGTTGTAACTTCTCCTTGTAGTCCTTGTGTGGAATGTGTATGGCTTGAACTCACCCGTGTGGCGGAGTATCGTGTATCAAGTAGTGGTAGTGGCAAGCGTAAGCATTTGTTTGCCGAGAAGTGCTATGCACACAACGGATTTAAGACGATTCACATACAACTGTTAAATCCAGCCGCACATGATATCAGATAAAAGGGAATTGTTGAATGGATTACACGTCGTGCATGGAGCAGTTTCATTTTTGCTTGCAGGAAACAAAGTTGAAAGTGATCTCGAGCGATGTTGTAAGGCAGTGCCGAAAATTTCTACTATGTCCGACGTGTCTCGTAGTGGAATTTTGCTAGCGTGGGATGTTTTAGTGGTCTTTGTCACTAACCAGCACATTACGGCGAAGACACTCACAACTCTAATCGGGCATGAGGGGGCACCCTTGTGGTGGCTAACTGGAGTTTATGGGCCGCAAGGTGATACGGAAAAGGTGGAGTTCATGCAGGAGATTCGGGATGTACGTGACTTGCATGTGGGGCCGTGGTCTCTTAGGTGATTTCAACCTAATTGTCAACCTCGATGACAAGAATAAGGCAACGATCAACCGACGGATGGTCACGGGGTTCAGAGCACTACTTAATAGACTCGAGCTCAAAGAACTGTACCTAAATGGTGTTGGGGAACATAGTAATTCAAAAAAATTACTACGATCACGCAATATCTAACTAGGAGATGCATAGCAATGAGAGGGGAGAGTGTGTCCATGTACCCTCGTAGACCGAAAGCGGAAGCATTATGTAACACGGTTGATGTAGTCGAACGTCTTCACGATCCAACCGACCCAAGTACCAAACGTACGACACCTCCGTGTTCAGCACACGTTCAGCACGATGACGTCCCTCGAGCTCTTGATCCAGTAGAGACGAGGGAGAGTTCCGTCAGCACGACGGCATGGTGACGATGTTGGTGATGTGATCCGTGCAAGGCTTCGCCTAAGCACTACGACAATATGATCGAGGTGGTAAACTGTGGAGGGGGGCACCACACACGGCTAAGACAATTGATGTTGTGCCTTTGGGGTGCCCCCCACCCCCGTATATAAAGGGGGAGGAGGTGGTGGCCGTCCCAGGGGGACGCCAAGGGGGGAGTCCTACTTGGACTCCTAGTCCAAGGGGGACTCCTAGTCCAAGGGGGGAGTCCTACTTGGACTCCTAGTCTAAGTAGGATTCGGCCCCCCTCCTTCCAACTAACGGAAAGGGGAAAGGGGAAAGGGGGGAGAGGGAGAAGGAAAGGGGGGGCGCCCCCCAACCCTAGTCCAATTCGGTTTGGGCTTGGGGGCGCCCCACCTCTTGTGGCAGCCTCCCTCTCTCCACCATGGCCCAATAGGCCCATTAACTTTCTCGGGGGGTTCCAGTAACCTCCCGGTACTCCGAAAAATCCCCGATCTTCTTCAGAACCATTCCGGTGTCCGTATATAACCTTCCAATGTATCAATCTTTACATCTCGACCATTTCGAGACTCCTCGTCATGTCCGTGATCTCATTCGGGACTCCGAACAAACTTCGGTCACCAAAACACATAACTAATAATACCGATCGTCATCGAACGTTAAGCGTGCGGACCCTACGGGTTCGACAACTATGTAGACATGACCGAGACACATCTTCTGTCAATAACCAATAGCGGAACCTAGATGCTCATATTGATTCCTACATATTCTACGAAGATCATTATCGGTCAAACCGCACAACAACATACGTCATTCCCTTTGTCATCGGTATGTTACTTGCCCGAGATTCGATCGTCGGTATCATCATACCTAGTTCAATCTCGTTACTGGCAAGTCTATTTACTCGTTACGTAATGCATCATCCCGCAACTAACTCATTATTCACATTGGTTGCAAGGCTCATAGTGATGTACATTACCGAGAGGGCCCAGAGATACCTCTCCGATACACGGAGTGGCAAATTCTAATCTTGATCTATGCCAACTCAACAAACACCATTGGAGACACATGTAGAGCATCTTTATAATCACCCGGTTACGTTGTGACGTTTGATAGCACACAAAGTGTTCCTCCGGTATTCGGGAGTTGCATAATCTCATAGTCAGAAGAATATGTATAAGTCATGAAGAAAGCAATAGCAATAAAACTAAATGATCATAATGCTAAGCTAACGGATGTGTCTTGTCTATCACATCATTCTCTAATGATGTGATCCCGTTCATCAAATGACAACACATGTCTATGGTCAGGAAACTTAACCATCTTTGATTAACGAGCCAGTCAAGTAGAGGCATACTAGGGACACTCTGTTTGTCCATGTATTCACACATGTACTAAGTTTCCGGTTAATATAATTCTAGCATGAATAATAAACATTTATCATGATATAAGGAAATATAAATAACAACTTTATTATTACCTCTAGGGCATATTTCCTTCAGTCTCCCACTTGCACTAGAGTCAATAATCTATATTACCTAGTAATGATTCTAACACCCATGGAGTCTTGGTGCTGATCATGTTTTGCTCGTGAGAGAGGCTTAGCAACGGGTCTGCAACATTTATATCCGTATGTATCTTGCAAATCTTTATGTCTCCCTCCTTGACTTGATCGCGGATGGAAT
This sequence comes from Triticum dicoccoides, assembly GCF_002162155.2. Taxonomy (NCBI): domain Eukaryota; kingdom Viridiplantae; phylum Streptophyta; class Magnoliopsida; order Poales; family Poaceae; genus Triticum; species Triticum dicoccoides. The sequence continues at coordinate 123,250,807 of NC_041384.1, read as the reverse complement.
TGAAGCGTCTCTTGATGTGTTTGGTTCTCTTGTGAAATTTGGATTCCTTCGCTAAGGCAATTGCTCCAGTATTGTCCCAGAAGATTTTCATTGGACCCGATGCACTAGGTATTACACCTAGATCGGATATGAACTCCTTCATCCAGACTCCTTCATTAGCTGCTTCCGAAGCAGCTATGTACTCCGCTTCACACGTAGATCCCGCCACGACGCTCTGCTTGGAACTGCACCAACTGACAGCTCCACCATTCAATATAAATATGTATCCGGTTTGTGACTTAGAGTCATCCAGATCAGTGTCAAAGCTTGCATTGATGTAACCATTTACGACGAGCTCTCTGTCACCTCCATAAATGAGAAACATATCCTTAGTCCTTTTCAGGTATTTCAGGATGTTCTTGACCGTTGTCCAGTGATCCACTCCTGGATTACTTTGGTACCTCCCTGCTAAACTAATAGCAAGGCACACATCAGGTCTGGGACACAACAATTGCATATATGGTAGAACCTATGGCTGAGGCATAGGGAATGACTTCCATTTTCTCTCTATCTTCTGCAGTGGTCGGGCATTGATTCTGACTCAACTTCATACCTTGTAACACACGCAAGAACCCTCTCTTTGATTGATCCATTTTGAACTTCTTCAAAACTTTATCAAGGTATGTGCTTTGTGAAAGTCCAATTAAGCGTCTTGATCTCTCTCTATAGATCTTGATGCCCAATATATAAGCAGCTTCACTGAGGTCTTTCATTGAAAAATTCTTATTCAAGTATCCTTTTATGCTATCCAGAAATTCTGTATTATTTCCAATCAACAATATGTCATCCAATATTAGAAATGCTACAGAGCTCCCACTCACTTTCTTGTAAATACAGACTTCTCCGAAAGTCTGTATAAAACCATATGCTTTGATCACACTATCAAAGCATATACTCCAACTCCGAGAGGCTTGCACCAGTCCATAAATGGATCGTTGGAGCTTGCACACTTTGTTAGCACCTTTAGGATCGACAAAACCTTCTGGTGCATCATATACAACTCTTCCTTAAGCTATCCATTAAGGAATGCAATTTTGACATCCATTTGCCAAATCTCACAATCATAAAATGCGGCAATTGCTAACATGATTCAGACGGACTTAAGCATCGCTATGAGTGAGAAGGTCTCATTGTAGTCAACTCCTTGAACTTGTCGAAAACCTTTCACAACAAGTCGAGCTTTGTAGATAGTAACATTACGTTAGCGCCAGTCTTCTTCTTGAAGATACATTTATTCTCTATGGCTTGCCGATCATCGGGCAAGTCAACCAAAGTCCACACTTTGTTCTCATACATGGATCCCATCTCAGATTTCATGGCCTTAAGCCATTTCGTGGAATCTGGGCTCATCATCGCCTCCTCATAGTTCGTAGGTTCATCATGGTCAAGTAACATGACCTCTAGAGAACAGGATTACCGTACTACTCTGGTGCGGACCGTACTCTGGTTGACCTACGAGGTTCGGTACTAACTGAAGGAAATATGCCCTAGAGGCAATAACAAAGTTGTTATTTATATTTCCTTATATCATGATAAATGTTTATTATTCATGCTAGAATTGTATTAACCGGAAACTTAGTACATGTGTGGATACATAGACAAAACAGAGTGTCCCTAGTATGCCTCTACTTGACTAGCTCGTTAATCAAAGATGGTTATATTTCCTGACCATAAACATGTGTTGTCATTTGATGAACAATATCACATCATTAGAGAATGATGTGATGGACAAGACCCATCCGTTAGCTTAGCATAAATGATCGTTTAGTTTTATTGCTATTGCTTTCATCATGACTAATACATGTTCCTATGACTATGACATTATGCAACTCCCGAATACCGGAGGAACACCTTGTGTGCTATCAAACGTCACAACGTAACTGGGTGATTATAAAGATGCTCTACAGGTGTCTCCGATGGTGTTTGTTGAGTTGGCATAGATCGAGATTAGGATTTGTCACTCCGTGTATCGGAGAGGTATCTCTGGGCCCTCTCGATAATGATCATCACTATAAGCCTTGCAAGCAATGTGACTAATGAGTTGGTTGCGAGATGATACATTACGGAACGAGTAAATAGACTTGCCGGTAGCGATATTGAACTAGGTATGATGATACCGATGATCGAATCTCGGGCAAGTAACATACCGATGACAAAGGGAACAACGTATGTTGTTATGTGGTTTGACCGATAAAGATCTTCGTAGAATATGTAGGAGACAATATGAGCATCCATGTTCTGCTATTGGTTATTGACCGGAGATTTGTCTCATTCATGTCTACATAGTTCTCGAACCCATAGGGTCCGCATGCTTAACGTTCGATGACGATTTGTATTATGCGTTATGTGATTTGATGACCGAAGTTTTTTCGGAGTCCCGGATGAGATCACGGGCATGACGAGGAGTCTAGAAATGGTCGAGAGGTAAAGATTCATATATAGGACGATGGTATTTGAACATCGGAAGTGTTCCGGGTGATACCGGGTCACCGGAAGGGGTTCCGGGCAACCCCGGGCAAAGATATGGGCTTAATGGGCCAAGTAAGGGAACACACCAGCCCACAAGGGGTTGGTGCGCCCCCTATAGGGCCAGCCACGTGGGGACAAAGGGAAAGGAGAGGAGGAAAAGGAAAGTATGAAGTAGGACTCCTACTTCTTTCCCCTTCCCCCTCCTTCCTTTCCCCCTTGTCCAAATATGGTAGGGGGGCGAATTGGACTAGGGGCCCAAGTAGGATTCCTCCTACTTGGGCGCGCCCTAGGCTGCCTCCCTCCCTCTCCCTCCTTTATATACGCGGGGAGGGTGTTGGATTCTATGGTAGGGTGTGTCAACTGCAAATTAAAATTTTCCTACGCGCAGAACAACCAAGAACATGCTATGGGAGATGGATCACAGATCGTTACCACTAGGCGCGCATGTTGGAGATGTGCCCTAGAGGCAATCATGTATGATGATATTTCCTATGTGTTTATGAATAAAGATAGTCCTTGGGCATTATCAATGATGTGTATTATCAAGTACGTGACTTGTTTGTGGGACTATGCATTGCATGATGAACGTCCTAAAAGGTCCCTAGTCGAAATGGCTATGTGGACGCACAGCCGACTAGACTAGCATATGACATGGTCGATGGCTTGGTCTCACTAGCCATGGAGCATTGGATGCTAACCGGATAATATGGACTTTGAAGGATCTGGTCGGATTCGACATAGTCGGATCCGAGTTGAGATAAGGTTCGAGTCGGACAGACCCAACTATGAGATGCAACGATATGTCATATGTGAGTCTCTAGTACAACATACATTCTATGTCCTAAGACCTGAGCTGGCGCATGTACTCAGGATGGTGACAGACTTGCTTTGGGCCAACCAAACGCTACTCCATGACTAGGTAGTTAAAAAGGTAGGTTTCGGTCTTGTCCAGACCCATGCTGCGATACATGGTCGAGCGAGATGGGATTTGCCCCTCCGATCAGGAGAGATATACTCTGGGGCCCTCGTGTGATCCGACTAGGATAAGCATGGCCATGCGACAAGGATTATGAGATAATCTGGTTTATGGTTGGCATCATTAGAACGATAAAGAGGTCGGGCTAGCACAAGGATGACAGACTCGCCTTGAGCCCGACAACATATATCCTGTGGCAAAAGGAATGGAAGTATGATGTACAAGTTCGCCTAACCAGCTTCATAGTTTGCTTGGTGTTTGGCATGCCTTGGTAGGGGCCGCTACCAAGCATGCAGTTCGGAGGTGATCCAAATTGCGACCAAGCCGGCTTGAACCTAAGGGGTCGCGCGCTTAAGGGGAGGAACCTACAAGGTTGGATCCGAGGACACTGGTCGGATGTGATCCGAGCTGTGTTCGGATTAAGGCCGAGTAGATTTATGGGCTTTAGGGTCCGTGTGAGGCCCAAGTGTTGAAACTGCAACTATCCCTGGGTGGTTTTGGTAATTCCTAACAACATATAGCTCATTGAGCTAATGCTATTTCAAGAAAGCTCAATGATTGGCATGGCATGGATTAGAAAGTGGACCCCTCAAAATGCTAAGGACAAATAATTGGCTCAAGCTCAAAGCACAAGACTCTACATCTTACTTTTAGTGATCCAAGATCATATTGAGTCCATAGGAAAAGCCAATACTATTAAAAGGGGGTGAGGTGTTGCTTAATGAGTTACTTGCTGAAATTGCTAAGTGATATGCTCCAAAAACCCTCAACTACTTTTTCATATCCACATATGTCCCAAACCAAAAGTCAAACTCGGCCCCACCAAAATCTTCTATCCGGCTCCACCAAGTTCACTTGACATAGCCACTGCCAGAAACCCTAGTCACTTCGGTCTCACCGATAGGGATCTCGGTCTCACCGAGATGGGATTGCGAACTCTCTGTTTCCCTTCGTAGCGTTTCGGTCTAACTGAGATGAGCGAATTGGTCCCATCGAGTTTGCCTGACCAACTCTCTGTTTGTCTATTACCAAAATCGGTCCCACCGAGTTTGTGTAATCGGTCTCACAGAGATTACGTTATGCCCTAACCCTAATGGAATCGGTCCCACCGAGTTGATCATGTTGGTCCCACCGAAAATCCTAACGTTCACATTTTGAACTAAATCGGCCTGACCGAGTTTTATGACTCGGTCCCACCGAGTTTGGTGATTTGTGTGTGACGGTTAGATTTTATGTGGAGGCTATATATACCCCTCCAGCCACTCTTCATTCTTGGATAGAGCCATCAGAATATGCCTACACTTCCAACATACATTTTCTGAGAGAGAACCACCTACACTTGTGTTGGGGTCAAGATATTCCATTCCAACCACATAAATCTTGATCTTTAGCCTTTCCCAAGTTGCTTTCCACTCAAATCATCTTTCTACCAAATCCAATCCTATGAGAGAGAGTTGAGTGTTGGGAAGACTATCAGTTGAAGCACAAGAGCAAGGAGTTCATCATCAACACACGATCTATTACCTTTCGGAGAGTGGTGTCTCCTAGATTGGTTAGGTGTCACTTGGGAGCCTCCATCAAGATTGTGGAGTTGAACCAAGGAGTTTGTACGGGCAAGGAGATCGCCTACTTCGTGATGATCTACCCTAGTGAGGCAAGTCCTTCGTGGGCGATGGCCATGGTGGGATAGACAAGGTTGCTTCTTCGTGGACCCTTCGTGGGTGGAGCCCTCCGTGGACTCGCGCAACCGTTACCCTTCGTGGGTTGAAGTCTCCATCAATGTGGATGTACGATAGCACCGCCTATCGGAACCACGCCAAAAATCTCCGTGTCTACATTGCGTTTGCTCCCTTCAAACTCCTCCCTTTACCTTCATATGTAATTGTTTTACATTCCGCTGCTATACTCTTAGAATTGCACGTGTAGGTTGATTACTTGAATTGTGCTAAGTTGCTAAAATCTGCCAAGACTTAAAATTGGGAAAAGGCTAGATTTTTATTTGGTCAAGTAGTCTAATCACCCCCCCTCTAGACATACTTTCGATCCTACAAGTGGTATCAGAGTTTGGTCTCCATTTTCCTTGATTTCCATAGCTTTTGGTGATCATAGCCTTGGTTTCATAACCTAGGAGAGTATGACATCTAGCGAGGGGAATTACCATCGTAGAGGTCCTTAATTTGATGGTACTAATTTTGCTAGTTGAAAGCATAAGATGAAAATGCATATTCTTGGACATAACCCTGTCATTTGGGCTATTGTGTGTATTGGCTTGCAAGGTCAATTCTTTGATGGGAGAGAACCGAACCATGAAGCTACCGCGGAAGAGTTGAAGATGCTGCAATACAATGCTCAAGCTTGTGATATTCTCTTCAACGGATTGTGCCCCGAAGAATTCAACAAAATCAGCCATCTTGAGAATGCAAAGGAAATTTGGGATACTTTGATTGATATGCACGAAGGTACCGACTCCATCAAGGAATCCAAATTGGATGTGCTTCAAAGTCAACTTGACAAGTTCAAACTGAAGGATGGTGAAGGTGTCGCTGAAATGTACTCTAGGCTTGCTCTCATCACAAATGAGATTGACGACTTAGGAAGTGAAGAGATGACCAATAGATTCATCATCGAGAAGAACCTAAGAGCCTTGGATGGAAAATATGATACCATGTGCACATTGATCCAAATGATGCCCAATTACAAAGATCCCAAGCCAACGGAAGTCATTGGAAGAATTGTTGCTCATGAAATGTCACTCAAGGATAAGGAAGAGCTTCACAACAAGTCAAGTGGTGCTTACAAAGCCTCATGTGATGCTCCCACATCATCAAGTGAGAAACAACCCTTCAACGAAGAATTGAGCCTAATGGTGAAGAACTTCAACAAGTTTTACAAGAGTAGAAGCAAGGAAAGAAGTTCCAAGTCAAGGTCCTACAATGTCAAAAGATCTTCTAGTCATGAGCGCAATTGCTACAATTGTGGAAAACCCGGACACTATTCCAATGAGTGTATGGTGATGACCCACAAGTATAGGGGATCTATCGTAGTCCTTTCGATAAGTAAGAGTGTTGAACCCAACGAGGAGAAGAAGGAAATGATAAGCGGTTTTCAGCAAGGTATTCTCTGCAAGCACTGAAATAATAGGTAATAGATAGTTTTGTGATAGGATAATTTATAACGAGTAACAAGTAACAAAAGTAAAAAAAAAGTGCAGCAAGGTGGCCCAATCCTTTTTGTAGCAAAGGACAAGCCTGGACAAACTCTTATATGATGTAAAGTGCTCCCGAGGACACATGGGAATATCGTCAAGCTAGTTTTCATCACGTTCATATGAGTCGCGTTCGATACTTTGATAATTTGGTATGTGGGTGGACCAGTGCTTGGGTACTGTCCTTACTTGGACAAGCATCACACTTATGATTAACCTCTATTGGAAGCATCCACAACTACAACAAAAGTATTAAGGTAAACCTAACCATAGCATGAAACATATGGATCCAAATCAGCCCCTTACGAAGCAACACATAAACTAGGGTTTAAGCTTCTGTCACTCTAGCAACCCATCATCTACTTATTACTTCCCAATGCCTTCCTCTATGCCCAAATAATGGTGAAGTGTCATGTAGTCGACGTTCACATAACACCACTAGAGGAGAGACAACATACATCTCATTAAAATATCGAAGGAATACCAAATTCACATGACTACAAATAGCAAGACTTCTCCCATGTCCTCAGGAACAAACGTAACTACTCACAAAGCATATTCATGTTCATAATCAGAGGGGTAGTAATGTGCATATAGGATCTGAACATATAATCTTCCACCAAATAAACCAACTAGCATCAACTACAAGGAGTAATCAACACTACTAGCAACCCACAGGTACCAATCCCGGACTTAGAGACAAGAATTGGATACAAGAGATGAACTAGGGTTTGAGATGAGATGGTGCTGGTGAAGATGTTGATGGAGATTGACCCCCTCCCGATGAGAGGATCGTTGGTGATGACGATGGCGATGATTTCCCCCTCTCGGAGGGAAGTTTCCCCGGCAGAACAGCTTCGCTAGAGCCCTAGATTAGTTCCGCCAAGGTTCCGCCTCATGGCAGTGAAGTCTCGTCCGGAAAGATGGCTTATGATTTTTTTCCTCTTCAAAAGACTCCATATAGCAGAAGATGGTCATCGGAGGGCCACCAGGGGGTAGGGCGCGCCCCCCACCCTCGTGGGCAGGGTGTGGCCCCCCTGGTGAACTTCTTGCGCTCAATATTTTTATATATTCTGAAAATGACTTCTGTGAAGTTTCAGGACTTTTGGAGCTGTGCAGAATAGGTCTCTAATATTTGCTCCTTTTCCAGCCCAGAATCCCAGCTGCTGGCATTCTCCCTCTTTATGTAAACCTTATAAAATAAGTGAGAATAGGCATAAGTATTGTGACATAATGTGTAATAACAGCCCATAATGCAATAAATATCGATATAAAAGCATGATACAAAATGGACATATCAACTCCCCCCAAGCTTAGACCTCGCTTGTCCTCAAGCGAAAGCCGAAATCGAAAAATATGTCCACATATTTAGAGATAAAGGTGTCAATAAAAATAAAATACAGACATGAGGGCATCATGATCATTCTTAGAACAACAACTTATATAATTCTTGTCATATGATCTCTTATGCTAGAGTAATAATTCAATCACAATTTTCAAGTATGAATCATAAACTTCATTGGAAACTAACAAACTATAATCTCAGTCATTGGAGCAATTGGAATTTATCATAACATAGGAAAGAGTCAATATATAAGAGCTTTTCAGCAAGTCCACATACTCAACTATCATATAGTCTTCCACAATTGCTAACACTCATGCAATACTTATGGGTATGGAGTTTTAATCGGACACGGAGAAAGATAGGGGCTTATAGTTTTGCCTCCAAATGTTTTACCTCGAGGGTGATGTCAACAATAATAGTTCATGAAAACTCATATCCAATTAGCCATATATACCAGGATCTTTCAAACATGTTGTGCTTGCCAAAAGATAAAATGTAAAAAGGAAAGGTGAAGATCACCATGACTCTTATGTAAGGTAGGAGGTAAAAGTAAAAGATAGGCCCTTCACAGAGAGAAGCAGAGGTTGTCATGCGCTTTTATGGTTGGATGCACAAAATCTTAATGCGAAAGAACGTCACTTTATATTGCCACTTGTGATATGGACCTTTATTATGCAGTCTGTCGCTTTTATTTCTTCCATATCACACGATCGTATAAAGCTTATTTTCTCCCACACTAATAAGTCATACATATTTAGAGAGCAATTTTTATTGCTTGCACCGATGACAACTTACTTGAAGGATCTTACTCAATCCATAGGTAGGTATGGTGGACTCTCATGGCAAAACCGGCTTTAGGGATATTTGGAAGCACAAGTAGTATCTATACTTGTGCAAAGAATTTGGCTAGCATGAGGGGGAAAGGCAAGCTCAATCATGTTGGATGATCCATGACAATATAATTTATCTCAGATGTAAGAAAACATAACCCATTACTTTGTCTTCCTTGTCCAACGTCAACTCTTTAGCATGTCATATTTTAATGAGTGCTCACAATCATAAAAGATGTCCAAGATAGTATATTTATATGTGAAGACCTCTCTTTCTTTATTACTTCCTATTAATTGCAACGATGACCAAAACTATGTTTGTCAACTCTTAATAGCTTTTATTCATCATACTTTTTCTATGTGAGCTCATTACTCACCATAAGATCCATATGATCTCTTTGTTTCTTTTTATTCTTTCTCTTTTCTTTTATTCACTCAAGATCATGGAAAAATAATCAAGCCCTTGACTCAACACTAATCTTTGTTATATATAGCTCACAGACTCGATTACATAGAAGGATCATAAAGCAAAACTCACAACTAGATCATACTAAAACTTTATTCTACTAGATCAAGATATTATCAAAAGGATCGAACTAAGAAAAACGGTAAAGATAAAAGTGATGGTGATACGATACCGGGCACTCCCCCAAGCTTGGTGGTTGCCAAGGGGAGTGCCCATACCCGATGCTCAGTTCTTCTTTTTTGGTGAAGAAGATGGTGGTTTTGTTGATGGCATAGGCTTGTCGTCCTTCTTCCAAGGCATAGGCTCACCATCATAGAAGGATGATCGAGTCTCCTGAAACCTCAAATCAGCAGCCAAACTCATCCTCTTGAATCTATATTCATACTCACAGTTTTGATTTTGCATGCCATAGATCTGGGCTTGGGGGTGCTCGATTTTCTCATGAAGCTTGAAGATGGCCTCCCCAAAGTCCTTGACGTCCAACTTGTGGTTATTGGTGAACTCCATGATCATAATGTGATTGGAATCGAGTCCACGCTCCACCATCTCCTGACACTTGAAAACTTCTTGCTCCAATGCCTCAAGCCTTGCCTCTGTGCTTCCGATCTTCCTTGGTCCCTCAACATCGCGGACGTGCAACAACCCCTCACGCATTTCAATGGTTTGAGGGTGTTGCAGCACTTTTGTGAGGTCGGGGTTGATGACCTTCTCGAAGAACTGGTCCTTGGGGGCACCTGAAGACGACATGACGACCTGGATCTGTTAGAAAAATAGCTCGAAACAAAGACATGAGATTTTTGCGTGATACGGCGGTCAAAACCTTCGGGAGGTTATATAATGAATTTTTACCGACCAAAATACGTGTCGTGTAAGAAAATGGAGTCTGGAGAGCATACGAGGTGCCCACGAGGTAGGGGGGCGCGCCTAGGGGGGTAGGGCGCGCCCTCCACCCTCGTGTCCTTCCTAGACTGCTTCTTATTTTTCTATTTTTCTAAACATTCCAAAACAGAAGAAAATTGCCATTAGAACTGTTTTGGAGTCAGTTTACTTATCGTACCACATACCTATCCCTTTTCGGAGTCTGAAATGTTCCGAAAAGTGTCCCTTATGTATTCCTCCGGGGTTACGTTTTCAATAACATTGGTTTCAACATTTATAGGATTACCTGAGATATAATGTTTAATTCTTTGACCGTTCACCACCTTCGGATTTGTGCCTTCGAAGTTGTTGATTTTTATGGCACCGGAACAATATACCTCCTCGATAACGTAAGGACCTTCCCATTTAGAGAGAAGTTTTCCTGCAAAAAATCTTAAACGAGAGTTGTATAGCAACACATAATCACCTACATTAAACTTACGCTTTTGTATTCTTTTGTCATGCCATCTTTTAACTTTTTCTTTAAATAATTTGGCATTCTCGTAGTCTTGGGTTCTCCATTCATCGAGTGAGCTAATGTCAAATAACCTCTTCTCACCGGAAAGTTTGAAATCATAATTGAGTTCTTTGATAGCCCAATAAGCCTTATGTTCTAGTTCGAGAGGTAAGTGACATGCTTTTCCATAACCCATTTTATACGGAGACATACCCATAGGATTTTTACATGCAGTTCTATAGGCCCATAATGCATCATCAAGTTTCTTGGACCAATTCTTTCTAGATCTATTAATAGTCTTTTGCAAAATTAATTTGAGTTCTCTATTACTCAATTCTACTTGACCACTAGACTGTGGGTGATAAGGAGAGGCAATTCTATGATTAACATCATATTTAGCAAGCATTTTACGGAAAGCACCATGAATAAAATGTGAACCATCATCAGTCATTAAATATCTAAGGACTCCAAACCTTGGAAAAATAACTTCTTTAAGCATCTTAATAGAGGTGTTATGATCAGCACTACTAGTTGGAATAGCTTCTACCCACTTAGTAACGTAATCAACAACAACTAAAATATGTGTATATCCATTAGAGGCAGGAAAAGGTCCCATATAATCAAAGCCCCAAACATCAAATGGTTCAATAACAAGTGAATAATTCATAGGCATTTCTTGACGTCTACTAATATTACCAATTCTTTGACATTCATCACAAGACAAGACAAACTTACGAGCATCCTTGAAGAGAGTAGGCCAATAAAACCGGATTGCAATACCTTATGTGTAGTTCTATCTCCAACATGGTGTCCTCCATAAGCTTCGGAGTGACACTTGCGTAGGATATGTTCCTGTTCATGCTCAGGTACACAACATCTAATAACACCATCTACTCCTTCTTTATAAAGGTGTGGGTCATCCCAAAAGTAATGCCTCAAATCATAGAAGAACTTTTTCTTTTGCTGGTATGTAAAACTAGGTGGTATAAATTTAGCAACAATATAATTAGCATAATCAGCATACCATGGAGTAGTACGAGAAGCATTTATGACATTTAATTGTTCATCAAGAAAGCTATCATCAATAGGTAGTGGGTCATCAAGCACATTTTCTAACCTAGACAAGTTGTCTGCAATGGGGTTCTCAACTCCCTTTCTATCAACAATATGCAAATCAAATTCTTGTAGCAGGAGAACCCATCTAATAAGTATAGGTTTAGCATCTTTCTTTTCCATAAGGTATTTAATAGCAGCATGATCCGTGTGAATAGTTACTTTAGAATCAACAATATATGGTCTAAACTTATCACAAGCAAATACAACTGCTAGGAATTCCTTTTCAGTAGTAGCATAATTTCTCTAAGCATTGTCTAGAGTTTTACTAGCATATTGAATAACATTTAATTTCTTATCAACTCTTTGCCCTAGAACAGCACCTACATCATAATCACTAGCATCAACATAATTTCAAAGGGTAAATTCCAATCAGGTGGCTGAACAATCGGTGCAAAGATCAATGCTTTCTTAAGTATTTCAAATGCTTCTACACAATCATCATCAAAGACAAATGGTATATCTTTTTGTAATAAATTAGTCAGAGGCCGAGAAATTTTTGAGAAGTCCTTAATGAACCTCCTATAAAAACCGGCGTGACCAAGGAAACTTCTTATACCTTTGATGTCCTTGGGACATGGCATCTTTTCAATAGCATCAACTTTAGCTTTATCAACTTCAATACCTCTTTCAGAAACTTTATGCCCCAAGACAAATACCTTCATTAACCATAAAGTGGCACTTTTCCCAATTCAAGACAAGATTAGTTTCTTCACATCTCTGCAAAACTCGATCAAGGTTGCTTAAGCAGTCATCAAAAGAGGATCCATAAATGGAGAAATCATCCATGAATACCTCACATATCTTTTCACAAAAAATCAGAAAATATAGCCATCATGCATCTTTGAAAGGTAGCAGATGCATTGCATAAACCAAAATGCATACGTATATAAGCAAAAGTACCGAATGGGCAAGTAAAAGTGGTCTTAGATTGATCATCAACTGACACAGGTATTTGAGAGAAACCAGAATAACCATCTAGAAAGCAAAAAATGTGTATGTTTGGATAATCTTTCTAGCATTTGATCAATAAAAGGTAAGGGGTAATGATCTTTTTTAGTAGCCTTATTTAATTTGCGGAAATCAATTACCATCCTATAACCTGTAATAATTCTTTGCAGAATCAATTCATCTTTATCATTAGGAATAACAGTAATACCTCCCTTTTTAGGGACACAATGGACAGGACTTACCCACTGACTATCAGCAACGTGATAAATTATACCTGCCTCAAGGAGCTTTAGTATTTCCTTTCTTACCACTTCTTTCATCTTAGGATTCAGCTGTCGTTGGTGATCACGAACTGGTTTGGCATCTTTCTCCAAATTTATTTTGTGTTGACATAGAGTGGGACTAATGCCCTTAAGATCATCAAGAGTATATCCAATAGCAGCGCGGTGCTTCCTCAGAGTTTTCAGTAATCTCTCTTCTTCATGCTCTGAAAGGTTAGCACTAATAATAACAGGATATATCTTTTTCTCATCAAGATAAGCATATTTAAGAGTATCAGGTAAATGTTTAAGCTCAAACACGGGATCACCCTTGGGTGGAGGAGGATCCCCTAGGATTTCAACAGGCAAATTGTGTTTCAGGATGGGTTCCTGTTTAAAGAATACTTCATCTATTTCCCTTCTTTCATTCATAAACATATCATTTTCATGGTCTAGCAAATATTGTTCTAAAGGATCACTAGGAGGCACGGTAATAGAAGCAAGACCAATAATTTCATCTTTACTAGGCAATTCCTCTTCACGGTGTTGTCTACAAAATTTAGAGAAATTAAATTCATGAGACATATCACCTAAACCAATAGTAACAACATCCTTTTTGCAATCTATCTTAGCATTAAATGTGTTCAAGAAGGGTCTACCAAAAATAATGGGACAAAGGCTATCTTGTGGGGAGCTAAGAATAAGAAAATCAGCAGGATATTTAGTTTTCCCACACAAGACTTCAACATCTCTAACAATTCCCATTGGTGAAATAGTATCTCTATTGGCAAGTTTAACTGTGACATCAATATCTTCTAACTCAGCGGGTGCAATGTCATGCATAATTTCTTTGTATAAGTCAAAAGGTATTGCACTAGCACTAGCACCCATATCACATAAGCCATGATAACAATGATCTCCTATTTTAACAGAAATAACAGGCATGCCTACCACAGGTCTATGTTTATCTTTAACACAAGGTTTGGCAATTCTAGCGGTTTCATTGCAGAAATGAATAACATGCCCATCAATATTATCAGCCAAGAGATCTTTAACAATAGCAATATTAGGTTCCACTTTAATTTGCTCGGGAGGTGTATAAGTTCTAATATTGCTTTTACGAACCACAATTGAAGCTTTAACATGATCCTTTATCCTAACAGGGAAAGGTGGTTTCTCAACATAAGAAGTAGGAACAATAGGATCATTATAAGTGATAGTCTTTTCTTCAACTTTAATAGGTGCAACTACTTTTACTTCTATGGGAGGATGATATTTAAACCACTTCTCCTTAGGGAGATCGATGTGAGCAGCAAAAGACTCACAAAAAGAGGCTACTATCTCAGAGTCAAGTCCATATTTAGTGCTAAATTTATGGAAAACATCGGTATCCATAAAAGATTTAACACAATCATACTTAGGTGTCATACATGACTCCTTACCTTCATCGAGGTCCCAATCTTCAGAGTTGCGTTTAATTCTTTCCAATAAATCTCATTTGAATTCAATAGTCTTCATCATAAAAGAGCCAGCACAAGAAGTATCGAGCATGGTGCGATTGTTATCAGAAAGCTGAGCATAAAATTTTGAATAACCATTTCTCTTGAGAGCTCATGATTGGGGCATGAATATAACATTGATTTAAGCCTCCCCCAAGCTTGAGCGATGCTTTCTCCTTCGCGAGGCCATAAATTATATATATAATTGCGATCACAATGAACAAGATGCATAGGATAAAACTTCTGATGAAATTCCAATTTCAATCATTTGTAGTTCCATGACCCCGTATCATCACATAGCCTATACCATCTCAATGCATCTCCCTTCAAAGATAAAGGGAAGACCTTCTTCTTAATAACATCTCCGAACACACCTGCAAGCTTAAATAATCCACAAACTTCATCCACATATATTAGGTGCTCATCAGGATGCTTTGTTCCATCTCTTGCAAAAGGATTAGCTAGCAGTTTTTCTAACATACCCGAAGGAATTTCAAAGCAGACATTTTCATTTTCAGTAGGTTTAGTAGGTTGAGGAGCAACTCTTTGCTCTACTGGTCGGGGTGAAGATACCCCAAACAAGCCCCTCAGAGGATTACTTTCCATAGTAACAAGTGACAGTAAATTTTAGCACACTATATAAATTTTTCCTTACCAAATTCCACCTACCAAAGGCGCTTCACTCCCCGGCAACGGCGCCAAAAAAGAGTCTTGATGACCCACAAGTATAGGGGATCTATCGTAATCCTTTAGATAAGTAAGAGTGTCGAACCCAACGAGGAGCAGAAGGAAATGATAAGCGGTTTTCAGCAAGGTATTCTCTGCAAGCACTGAAATAATAGGTAACAGATAGTTTTGTGATAGGATAATTTGTAACGAGTAACAAGTAACAAAAGTAAATAAAGTGCAGCAAGGTGGCCCAATCCTTTTTGTAGCAAAGGACAAGCCTGGACAAACTCTTATATGATGTAAAGCGCTCCCGAGGACACATGGGAATATCGTCAAGCTAGTTTTCATCACGTTCATATGATTCGCGTTCGATACTTTGATAATTTGGTATGTGGGTGGACCAGTTCTTGGGTACTGTCCTTACTTGGACAAGCATCCCACTTATGATTAACCTCTATTGCAAGCATCCACAACTACAACAAAAGTATTAAGGTAAACCTAACCATAGCATGAAACATATGGATCCAAATCAGCCCCTTACGAAGCAACGCATAAACTAGGGTTTAAGCTTCTATCACTCTAGCAACCCATCATTTACTTATTACTTCCCAATGCCTTCCTATAGGCCAAAATAATGGTGAAGTGTCATGTAGTCGACGTTCACATAACACCACTAGAGGAGAGACAACATACATCTCATGAAAATATCGAACGAATACCAAATTCACATGACTACTAATAGCAAGACTTCTCCCATGTCCTCAGGAACAAACATAACTACTCACAAAGCATATTCATGTTCATAATCAGAGAGGTATTAATGTGCATATAGGATCTGAACATATAATCTTCCACCAAATAAACCAACCAACATCAACTACAAGGAGTAATCAACACTACTAGCAACCCACATGTACCAATCCCGGACTTAGAGACAAGAATTGGATACAAGAGATGAATTAGGGTTTGAGATGAGATGGTGCTGGTGAAGATGTTGATGGAGATTGACCCCCTCCCGATGAGAGGATCATTGGTGATGACGATGGCAATGATTTCCCCCTCCCGAAGGGAAGTTTCCCCGGCAAAACAGCTTCGCCAGAGCCCTAGATTGGTTCTGCCAAGGTTCCGCCTCGTGGCGGCGGAGTCTCGTCCGGAAAGATGGCTTATGATTTTTTTTCCTCTTTGAAAGACTCCATATAGCAGAAGATGGTCATCGGAGGGCCACCAGGGGGCCCACGAGGTAGGGGGGCGCGCCCAGGGGGGTAGGGCGTGCCCCCACCCTCGTGGGCAGGGTGTGGCCCCCCTGGTGAACTTCTTGCGCTCAGTATTTTTTATATATTCTGAAAATGACTTCCGTGAAGTTTCAGGAATTTTGGAGCTGTGCAGAATAGGTCTCTAATATTTGCTCCTTTTCCAGCCTAGAATCCCAGCTGCCGCCATTCTCCCTCTTTATGTAAACCTTGTAAAATAAGAGAGAATAGGCATAAGTATTGTGACATAATGTGTAATAACAACCCATAATGCAATAAATATCGATATAAAAGCATGATGCAAAATGGACGTATCATATGGCTCCCTACAAAAGAAGAGAAGATTCTCCCAAAAGAAGAAGTAGAAGAGAAGAATCACCACCAGGAGAGAGAAGGAGTAGAGATGACTGTTATGAACGAAGAACATCACGGAGAAGCAAGGATTCGGGGAGGAAGGACAAGTCATCAAAGAGCTACACAAAACGAAGACATCAAGCTCATGTTGGTGAATGGGTATCCGGCTCCGACTCCGACGATCACTCCGAGAGAAGTTATCACTCCTACTCCGAATATACTCAAGATGAAGGTGTTGCCGGTCTAGCACTTGTGTCAACCAACTCCTACGACATATTTGACTCACCAAATGAAGGGATTGGAAGATGCTTCATGTCTAAAGGTATCACACCCCGAGTATGTTGATTTCAATAGTGATGAAGATGATTTGCTAGGAGATGATGATTTACTTGTTGACAACTCTAGTTATGAAAACTATGATGAACTTGCTATTAATCATGCTAATCAAGATAAAACGAATGACAATGATAAGAAGGAGATTGAGCGTCTAACTAAAGAACTAAACACTCTTAAGTTAGTTCATGAAACTACCTTGGAATATCATCGAGAACTTTTAAAGACTCATGAGAAGCTACATTTTGAGAAGATCAACCTTGAGCAAGAGCATGAATTCTTAAAAGCAATCAATGATGATCTTCGCAAGAAAAATTCCTCTTACATTGCCAAGCGTTCACTCTTGTCTACTTACATGCCACAAGTTAAATCTAGCAACAAGAACAAGAAAGATTCTTCTTCTAGTAGTAACAACCATCATGCTAAATCCAATGTTGTTGCTTCTAGTAGTTCTCTTGATTCCACTAATGATTCTCTTAGCCAAGTTACACTTGAGCAAGAAAATAACTTATTGAAGGGAATTATAGAGAAAGGTGTTTACAAGAGCCTTGCCGGAAGTAAGCAATTTGAGGAAATTGTATGCAAGCAAGGAAGACACCGGAAGAATCAAGGTGTTGGTTTTGAACGAAAGTTCAATGCCAATGGAGTTGAGTGGGAAGAAGATCAATACCCGAAGACGAAGTTTGTTCCTCAACAAGAGAAGTATGATCCTACTTCTTTCCAAGGAACACAAGCTCAAGATGATATTCCACCACAAGACCACAAGCTAAAAGGCAAGGACAAGCTTCAAGAGGAGATTGATGCATTTGAAGAAGCACCTAAGGCCTTGGTCAAGTGGGTTACCAAGACTACATCAAGTTCCACTTCATCAAGTATGACTACAACTCCAAGGATTCCCATCAAGATGGTGTGGATCCCTAAGAAGAAGAACTAGAGAGTTCTTGAGGGTGACTCCGCCAACATACTTCACTCTTATCATCTTGGTAAGGACAAGTGCAAACAACTTCCATATCTTGCAATAATTAAAGGAGTCACAAACTCTCTTGTTGGTAAGACAAGGGACAAGGTAACCTAATGCTTTCATGGACATCATCCTATGTGACCATCACTCTATGCCTATGGATATCCTTGTTTGTTCCTTGTGGCACTAACCATGTAGGTATTGAAAGTGCAACTCACTCCAAAGGATTGCTCCGAATGATCTACATCAACATTGAGCATCTACATCTTCAACACCTACATGAAGTCATCATCGACAAAACCCAAGGTTAGTTCATCCCTCTTAGGGGGTATCACATCTAGGGGGAGCTTTACTCTAATCAATTGAGCTAAAGCAACTCTAATGATGTGAGCACAACAATGCTTTATGTAAAAGTGGCAACCCCACTTGTGCTTAAACGATGAGTATGACCTATGATCAAATGTTCTCATTTGACTCCTAAGTCAATATACTCATATATAGATGACCTACTCATCGCCAAATTGCTTGATAGATGCTAGAGTGATTGTGCATGCTTTGTCACATATTTCATTTGTCATTTTATTGTGTGAGCATGTTGGATGCATATTTTACTCATTCGAGGACATCCATTTGTTGCTTTGATTGTTTGGCCTTTTCTATTTTGCCAAATGGATGGACAAGAATGCCTAAGAACTCCCTCTAGCTATCTATGCTTTCTCATCTCAAACTCTATTCATGCTACATCACAAAGTTTGATCAAGTCAGATTTGAACCACTCTGTGTGAGGAGCACTTGGAGTCCCCGATTCGTCATAGACTTAAACTTCCAAAATCTCTTTGTGCATTTTGGTATGACCGAGTCATCCATTTCGGTCACACCGAGATCACTAAGCTGATCTAGGTTTTCAATCTCGATGCAACCGATTTGAACTTTTTGGTCACACCGAGTTACAGTAACCGCTTGCGATTCTGCATCTCGGTGCCACCGAGTTGTTCCACTTGGTCACACCGACAGGTTCGGGATATATAAATCCACGGGTGAGATTTTGGAAAATTCTTCGAAACCTCTCAGCCCGCGCATATCCTGCTCTGCCGCCTCGGGTCTCTGGATCGTCCTCTCGCTGCCGGCGACCTCCCGCCACTAGTTTCCATCACCGTCAACGGATTTCTGCCCCTCCGTTGCTGCCGTAGCGAACTCCGCCGAATTAGGGTACGAGTTCGATCCTTTATGCTACTCTTTTAACTCTGATTCGTAGCATATTACTTTGCCATGATCATGACCACGTATGCAATCAATCTATCCACTAAAAACATCCTTTAGATTAGATAGGATTTGAAAATTTAGGGTTAGATCTCCGCCGAACTCATCTCGGACCGACCGAATTGTAGAAACCGGTCTCACCGATTTGGCTTAGGCCATTGCAGTTGCACTTTCAGTCTGACCGAAAACTGCAAATCAGTGTGACCGAGTTCAATTATTTGTGAAACCCTAGCAGTCTCGGTGCCACCGAATTATGACTCGGTCTGACCGAGTTCACTAGTTTAGGTTCCAAAAGATGCTTCGGTATCACCGAGTTTACAAATTGGTAGGTCCGAAATGCTTTCTATGAAGAACTAGAACTAAGTTTTTAAGTCATCTATTTTGCAAAAACTCTGCACTTTGTGATGCTCATCCACTCTACCTCATCTATATCTATTCACAGGGTCTTCTGTCAGTAAGTTTGCAGAGATGTCTGACCAGAGTGACAGCTAGAATAAGTCTGAAGAACAAGTGCAATTGAGTGAGGGCACTAGTCCCTCTAGCACTTCTGATGATGGCAACAGGAGCACACCAAGCAACTTGCCCAAAGCAGCCACCAAGTCAAGGAAGAAGAAAACCTCAGATTCTGAAGATGAGGACTATGTGGCCGTTGAGGAGGAAGTTAGCTCCAAGAGGAAGGTGCTGAAGAAGGAATATGGCACGGCTGCATCAACTAAACCTGGCTTGCACAAGAAGGCCCCTGCCAAGAGGGTGCCAACCTTAAAGGTGAGAGCCTCAACTGCTGAAACCTCCAAGCCAACTAAAGAGGTTGTTGGAGAAGGAAAGAAGAGGAAGAAAAGGGTCAAGAAGACCACTGCCAGAGTGCTTGGTAGATCCTCCATTATGAGAGATCCAAAAGAAGAGGAGGAGGAAGAGGATGCTGCACCAGCTCCCAAGTCTTAGAAGCTTATGGGAGATGCAATTAAGTCAGGGACTGCTCCATCTAAGCCCAAATCTGCTCCCAAGGCTGCTGCTCAGAAACCTTCCAAATCCAAGAGGAACACCAGGAGTATACCTGCCGAGGAAAAGAACAAGGCCCCAGTGCCTGAAACTGAAGAAGAGGATGACGAATCCCATGTTTTGAGGAAGTTGAAGCCCAAAATTCCTGACCACAATGATGCTCATCTAGTCACCGAGGACATGCACATCAGGAAAGATGCAGGACTGAGATTGTGGAGACAGTCTGATCCCTATGCTCTTAGGAGGAGGACTGCAGTTGACTACAGGTTCCATACAAAGGAACAACAAGACTTCTATGAGACAATTTTGCTTGACAAGAAGCCCATTGTATGTGACATGAAATGGGTCGATTGGGAATATATCAAGGAAAATGAAGATCACTTCCCAGGAATTTATGACAGCTTTAAGGCATGTGGAGTAGATGAATTCGTTGGACAAAAGCTCACAAAATGGAATGATGAGCTAATCATGCAGTTTTACTCCACTGCCCACTTCTATCCAGATGGAAGGATAGTATGGATGTCTGAAGGTACCAGGTACCAATCCACGGTTGAGGAGTGGGCCAAGCCAATCAATGCCCCTGAAGAACATGAAGATGACTTGGATGTGTATGCCACCAAGAAGAAAGACCACAACTCCATGGCA
The DNA here is from genome assembly GCF_002162155.2 of Triticum dicoccoides. Classification (NCBI taxonomy): domain Eukaryota; kingdom Viridiplantae; phylum Streptophyta; class Magnoliopsida; order Poales; family Poaceae; genus Triticum; species Triticum dicoccoides. The sequence continues at coordinate 123,229,808 of NC_041384.1, read as the reverse complement.
AACATGTACAAAGAGATCCCTGCTAAGGCTTTGGAAACACACAAGCTTGGATCTGTACACTTCTTGTTGTCTGGTCTGCCTACTATTAACGGGATCTTAAGGCACACATTGCTACCAAAGTCAGGAGATCACAAGATGATCAGAGGACACTCCATCAACATGCTGCAAATTTTTGATGTCCCTCAGAAGTTCAAAGTTAAGAGCTTGATTGTAGAAATGATCAAGAGGACTGTTGCTGATCAAAAGAGGAGTTATGGGTATGCTCCACGTATTCAGGAGCTCATCAATTCTAAGATGGGCACATGAATTTATTTGTTGTACAAGGAGCATCTACCCATACATCCCAAATTTGAAGACAACACTATTGTGATGAATGAGGAGGAACCATCATCAGCTCAAGTCCAGGAGAAGAGAGCCAAGGCAAAGGCTGAGAAAGCTGCCAAGATGCCCAGTGTTGAAGAGGCATCTCAAGTTTTCCTGAAGAGCAATCAAGATCAATTAGGCTATCTAATTCAAGCTACACTGAGGATTGAGAAGGGCTTGGCCACCCTGACTCAGAATCAGGAGAGCCTGGAGAGGATTGTGGAGACAAAATTCTATGATCTTGACCTGAAGGTGACTGAGATTCAGACTGCAGTTGAGCAGCTTCAGGAGGAAGCAGAAGAGAGGAGAGGGAAGGCAACTACTGATGCTTTTCAGTGTGTGCCACGAGGTCCAAGGTCTGCTGCAGTGCCAGTTTTAGATGCTAGAGCTACAGTGTCAGCACCAGCAGCTACAGCTCCAGTGCCACCTCCAGCACCTACTCCACCTCCATCAGCTGCAACTACATCATCGGAAGCCTTCATCCTTGGAGTTCTCTCTACACCACCTCCCGAAGACCAAGCCCGAGATACGTATAACACTATGCAATTTCGAACTTTTTGGAAATTTGTTGCCAAAGGGGGAGAAATATGTATAGATCATAGGCTTCGAGAGAGAGAGAGAGTGTCTTGCTTTTTATCTCTCTCGTTGTCGGTGTCAAAACTGGCGGATCTCGGGTAGGGGGTCCCGAACTGTGCGTCTAGGCGGATGGTAACAGGAGGCAGGGGACACGATGTTTTACCCAGGTTCGGGCCCTCTTGATGGAGGTAAAACCCTACGTCCTGCTTGATTGATATTGATGATATGGGTAGTACAAGAGTAGATCTACCACGAGATCAGAGAGGCTAAACCCTAGAAGCTAGCCTATGGTATGATTGTTGTTCGTCCTACGGACTAAAACCCTCCGGTTTATATAGACACCGGAGAGGGCTAGGGTTACACAGAGTCAGTTACAATGGTAGGAGATCTACATATCCGTATCGCCAAGCTTGCCTTCCATGCCAAGGAAAGTCCCTTCCGGGCACGGGACGAAGTCTTCAATCTTGTATCTTCATAGTCCAGGAGTCCGACCGCAGGTATAGTCCGGCTATCCGGACACCCCCTAATCCAGGGCTCCCTCAGTAGCCCCTAAACCAGGCTTCAATGACGACGAGTCCGGCGTGCAGATTGTCTTTGGCATTGCAAGGCGGGTTCCTCCTCCAAGTACTTCATAGAAGATTTTGAACACAAATGTAGTGTCCGGCTCTGCAAAATAAGTTTCCACATATTGCCATAGAGAGAATAATATTTACACAAATCTAATCTGCTGACGTATTCTGTAGCGTGACATCACACCACGGCCAAGTCTTTATTCGAATCGTTTTATTGTCCCACCTCAGCGCGTTTAGCGAGGCGGTTTCCTTGGCACGTCTTGTCAAAGCAGAGATCGTGTCCCCTTATTCTAGGATTCTCATCAATACGGGCGTGGGTAACCCAACCGCACCATTGATTACGACGCTCGGGAGATAAGCAAGTTTTACCAGGCGGGTGGGGACGCATAGTCGCGTCCACCCATATAAGGGGATAAGGATCCACCTTTTCATCCACGCCTTCTTCCTCCTTTGCCTATCCATTTCCGCGCACTCGAGCTCCAGCGCCCAAGTCCGCACACCCCACCTCAACCTTCTCCAGTCATGTCCAGAGCGGGAGGCAAGTGGATGGTCTCCTCTGTCACGGAGGGACACATCAAAAAACTGAGGAAGGCCGGATACTTGTCTAACGACATTGCGCACTGGCTTCCCGAAGAGGGGCAGCTCATCCCCACCCCTAGGACCCATGAGAGGGTGGTGTTCCTCCCCCATTTCCTCCGCGGACTGGGCTTCCCTCTCCACCCATTTGTCCCGGGGCTCATGTTCTACTATGGCCTGGATTTCCACGATTTGGCCCCGAACTTTGTCCTCAATATCTCGGCGTTTATCGTCGTGTGCGAGGCTTTCTTCTGCATCCGCCCCCATTTCGGCCTATGGCTCAGGACTTTCAATGTCAAGCCGAAGGTGGTGCGCGGCACCTAGGCGGAGTGCGGAGGCGCCATGGTGGGCAAGATGCCCAACGTCCTATGGCTCGAGGGCTCCTTTGTGGAGTCCCTAAAGGGGTGGCAATCGGGGTGGTTTTACATCACCGAGCCGCGCGACCCTGAATGGGTCGCAGCCCCCAAGTTCCGATCCGGACCCCCCACGCGGCTCACCTCCTGGAAAGAGATAGGCCTGTCATGGGGTAAAGAAGGAGAGCTGACCGGACTCCAAACATGCGTCCAAACCCTGGTGGACAAGAAGCTCAAACTTGTCAACGTAGTCCAGGTTATGCTCATCCGCCGGATCCTCCCATGTCAACAACGGGCTTTCAACCTGTGGGAGTTCGACCCGGCGCAGCACCGAACTCCGAGCAGGCTCTTCGACATGACGTACGAAGATGCCTGGAAGGTGCTTTTCAAGGGCGCCGAGGCCCCCGCATCCGCTACCGAGGATCGCGGATTTAGCACGCGGCGTCATGCTCGTGCGGTAAGCTGTTTTTACCTTTTACAGGGTATTAGTTTTTCATAGTTTGACTCCATGCGGGATCTAAGCTCCCTTACCTTTGACAGGATTGGCAGGAGACGTCCGGACAGATCAACTGTCTGGCTCCTTTGCCCGAAGGCCTAGCGGACACTCGCTTAGCGAAGCTGCTGGTTCCGGCACCCTATGTGGTGCCGGAGAAGAAGGCCAAGAAGGCCACGGGGACTCTAAAGAGCGCCCGGCGCCAGGAGGTGTCAGATTCATCATCCGACGATTCCAAGGCGCACTCCTCCCGTGAAGACGAGGAGGAGGAAGAAGAGACCTCTCCCCCTCCAGCGGGGGAAGGGAAGAAAAGGAAGGCCGCCCCAACTGGGAGGCCGAAGGGTCCAAGAAGGGGAGGACCCTTCCTTCGGACTACTCCACCAACGCCGATGACGGCGAAGAGGAGTGGCCGCACAGGGCCAAGCCCCTGGCGAGATCGTAAGTATCCAGATACCAGAGTGATTCATAGTATTCCTCCATTGCACAACTTTTCCTTGTGTCGAACATGTTTATGCAGTCCACCCAAAGACCGGCTCGACGTGTCGTCGAGCAGTTCCCTGGATTCGTCGGATGTGAATTCGCTTTCGACGGCTACCTTCCCCCACCCTACGGACGACGCCGAGGTGCTGTCCCAACAGGTTCCAAGCCAGGAGGAGGTGGTCCTGGAGGCACCGCAAGGCGACCTCCCGGACTCCAGGCACAAAGGGGATAAAACCCCCAAGGGCTCCGAGTCCGGCCTTGAGCCGGACACCGCGCCGGAACCTTCAACAGTTCCGGACTCCGGTAGGAAGCCTCCTTCCAAGAGGAGCAAGCCTACCGAGCCGGCGACCTCCGTCCAACCAGAGGCACCGGACAATTTACTGGAGGTGCTTAATGGCGCCTCCATCGATGAGGAGCACCGCACTATTATGAGTGCGGTGATCCAGAAGGTTCAGTCCGCCAAGAGCGGACTGACTGAAGCCTGTGCCAGCCTTCTAACAGGCTTTGAGGTAAGTAAAGAATATGTAAAAATATTACCGCATAGACAGTAGCCCCTGATGCTCTGTTCGGTGTTCGGAAAGAAAAGCCGAATAGAGGATCTAATAACATTCACAGGAGTCTAACATAATCAAGTCAATATGCGTATGCAGGCTTCACTGCTGGCCTCCGCCGCACTGACTGCGGAGGTGGATACGCTGAAGCAAAACCTTGCGCAGTCCGAGAATGAGCTCGGCCATGCCAAGAGGCAACTCAAGGAGAAGGAAGGTAAGTAATACCTTGCGCAAGTATATAGAGAAGATGTGGTTGCAAAAATGACAGGATCAACGTGCTATTATAGGGGCCACGACCGAGGTGGCAACCCTTAAGCAAGCGCTGTCTGAGGCCGAAAACAGAGCGGCCGCGGAGTGCACGGAGAGAGGGAAGTAGGAGGCGCGGGTGGAGGAGGTGCAGAAAGAGCTCCAGGCTCTCGTGAAAAAACATGAGAGTTTGGAGCTTGACTCAAAGAGCAAGCGTCCGAGCTTGCGGCAGCCCTCAAAAGCGCGAAGTCTGCCAAGGCCGAAGCCCAGAAAGCCCTCTGAGAAATTGAAGCGATGAAGAAGATAGCGGCGGGTAAGGCATTCATTATGCAAAGCAAGCACGTGAAAGTGAATTACTTGTTACTTACCCGAGTCCGGAGCTCTCCAGGAGCATTCATAGATTTGCCCCGCAGTGCGTCTGATGCCGCCGCCTACTACCGAGCCGAGGAGGGGAGCTCGACGGAGAAGGTGTTCTGGTCTCAGTATGCTGAGGCCGGATACCTGGTGCCTTTGAGCGACCAGTTGAAGCAAATGGTCGAGCTCCACAAGGTGGCCGAACAGGCCATAAAGGGCCTCATAGTTCGGCTTTGGCCTGGAGAGGCTCTGCCTGGTAGCTACTTCGGGCTGGTGAGGCGGTTGGTGGATGCCTGTCCACGGCTTGAAATAATCAAGCGCTCCGTCTGCATCGAAGGTGCCCGTAGGGCGCTTGCCCGTGCTAAAGTGCACTGGGGCAAGATGGATGCGGAGAAGCTGGTGAAGGACGGGCCACCGCCGGGCAAGGAGCATCGCATCCCGGAAGCATATTATGAGGGCGTCCTGAAGGGTGCCCGTCTTATAGCGGATGAATGCTCCAAAGATGTAATTTTTGAGTAAACTCGCATTTGTGATCTTGTACGCTGAAAACTTGTTCATATGCGCTAAGCAACGCTTTTGAATTTAAAATATTACCTTCTGTGCGGCCGTTTATCAAATTTGAGAGATGGCGAGTCGTCGGCTTCTGCCCCCATGCCACGAGTGTTGGGGTGTTCGGGATAAACATGAGCGCTCTTTTTCCCATTCTTGGGTCCTTTGAGGGAGGCGCTCAACACAACGAACAAGGCAATCAGACTATAATGCTTGAACACTCTCACTTAGCCATAGAATTCTATAATTTTAAATTTCGGTGAAGCCCCTAGTGTTTGGAAGACCGAGTTCGGGGCGCTATCCATGCCTAGGCCGGACAAAGCCGACTCCTCGCTCTAAGCGGCATAAGTCTTTAGGGACTCGAAAACCTCTCGAACAGCGACCAGCTCTCGCCTCATCATGAGGGTCAGTTTTAGCTTTCTCTACTGAGGTGCTTAGCCCAGCTCAACTGGGGCACAATCGCAGTAGTTCTCCTAGTGCTACCTTAGCCGATATAACGGAACGTAAGGTACCAAAACATAGGAGCCGGGCAAAGCCAACTATTGACCCAAGACATGATTTGGAGCCGATGCATATAATGCTATAAGTTCGGGGTGCCGCACTTGTGGAAGTGTTCGGACTTCTCACACCGTATTGTGGGGTACTTAAGCCCCTGGCGTATTGGCCGTACCAAAGTGTACGGGTGCAACATGTCATTAATGAACATATATTTGTAAAAAAGAGTAATGCAATAATAGACGGAAGCTATGCATTGTTTATTTAAAAAAGCTGCGATCAAAGCAGAACGATACAAATAGTGCGATAATCAAAAAATGGGACTATTTAACGTGTCCTTTCCAGGGGCGAGCTGCGGAATGGCATGTGAAACAGGTATACTGCTCGTTATAGAGACCACCTTAGAGTTCCATAGTGCGGCATAGCTTTCTACTTCCCTGGTTGTATCGCTTGTGCGGCAATTGTACTGCCGGACAAGCCTTCCGAAGAATGGAGTCCTGAAAGTAAGAGAAAATTAAGAAATCGGCAGCCCCTAGTGCGGTTTAAGCCGCGTTTCAGGCATGCCGTGATGGTGCCCCTCCCCCTGTGCCCATGGTATTTCCAGAGCGTAGTTATGTACGCGCAACACTGGTTTCGCAAGTTCGCGAGGGCTGGGGTTGGGGCTGCATTGCTACGCTTGCTTGGAACGTGCCAGGCGGTCTTGTTGTAGGTTACTCCGGGCGCGCTTGACGATGTCCAGACGTTTAATGGCCGGACTGGAGAATTGCCTTGAGAGGCTGCTTTGTACTTCCGCTGCGATAGCCTCCATATGCTCCTCCGTTCGGAGAGAGCGTTCGGTGTTTCCATTGACCGTGATGACTCCTAGAGGGCCTGGCATCTTGAGCTTGAGGTATGCGTAGTGCGGCACCGCATTAAACTTAGCAAATGCGGTTCGCCCGAGCAGTGCGTGATAGCCACTGCGGAACGGGACTATGTCGAAGATTAACTCCTCGCTTCGGAAATTATCCGGAGATCCGAGACCACTTCAAGTGTAACTGAGCCTGTACAGTTGGCCTCTACACCTGGTATGACGCCTTTAAAGGCCGTTTTAGTGGGTTTAATCCTCGAGGGATCGATGCCCATTTTCCGCACTGTATCCTGGTAAAGCAGGTTCAGGCTGTTGCCGCCGTCCATAAGGACTCTAGTGAGGTGAAATCCGTCAATAATTGGGTCTAGAACCAATGCAGCAAATCCACCATGACGGATGCTAGTGGGGTGGTCCCTTCGATCAAAAGTGATCGGGCAGGAAGACCATGGGTTGAACTTTGGGGCGACTGGCTCCATCGTGTATACGTCCCTTAGCGCACACTTCCGCTCCCTCTTGGGGACGTGGGTTGCATATATCATGTTCACCGTCCGCAGTTGTGGGGGAAAACCTTTCTGCCCACTGTTGTTCGGCGGCCGGGGCTCCTCCTCGTCATCGCTATGCAGCCCCTTGTCTGTGCTTTCGGCATTTAACTTGCCTGCCTGCTTGAACACCCAACAATCCCTATTGGTGTGATTGGCTGGTTTTTCGGGGGTGCCATGTATCTGGCATGAGCGGTCGAGTATTCGGTCCAAACTGGACGGGCCCGGAGTATTTCTTTGGAACGGCTTTTTCCGCTGACCAGGTTTAGAGCCTCTGAATCCGGCATTAACTGCCGTATCCTCAGCATTGTCGTTGTTAATGCGGCGCTTTTGCTTGTTGCGATGCGACCTGCCATTGATGTCCTTGGTATCCGAATTACCAGGGCTCTTGGTCATGTTATTACTGCGAGCTAGCCAGCTGTCTTCTCCCGTGCATAAGCGGGTCATAAGTGTCATGAGGGCTGCCATAGATTTCGGCTTTTCCTGTCCTAGGTGCCGTGCAAGCCACTCATCGCGAATGTTATGCTTGAAGGCTGCTAGGGCCTCTGTGTCCGGACAGTAGACAATTTGATTTTTCTTGGTTAGGAACCGTGTCCAGAATTGTCTGGCCGATTCCTCTGGCTGCTGAATTATGTGGCTTAGGTCATTGGCGTCTGGTGGTCGCACATAAGTGCCCTGGAAATTGTCGAGGAATGCGGCTTCTAGGTCCTCCCAACAACCAATTGATTCTGCTGGCAAGCTGTTAAGCCAATGCCAAGCTGGTCCTTTAAGCTTGAGTGGGAGGTATTTGATGGCGTGTAGGTCATCACCGCGGGCCATGTGGATATGAAGGAGATAGTCCTCGATCCATACCGCAGGATCTGTTGTGCCATCGTATGACTCGATGTTCACGGGTTTGAAACCCTCGGGGATTTGATGATCCATCACTTCATCTGTGAAGCATAGTGGGTGTGCGGCGCCTCTGTATTGGGCTATATCACGACGCAACTCAAATGAGCTTTGTCTACTATGTTCGGCCCGGCCAGATTTACTGTGTCTGGCGTGACGAGTACCGTCTCGTGCCGTGGGGCGCCCACGTGATCCGTAGATCGATCTTGTTTTCTTTGCCTTGTCCTCCAATATATCTCGCAGGTCTGGCGCATTTTCCCATGCCTTGGTATTTTTGAGCGGCGTCGGGGTGCGGCTTGAGTGGAGGGCCGAGAGGCCTCTCTGTCACGGCCACGGGGTGGCCGGTCGGTCGCATCATGCGCCCGTGATGTAGGTTTAAGTGCTTCCTCCTCCAATTGGGGTAGCAACCTGCGCTTTGGGTAGCTCTTGGAGGGGCGTTCGAGTTCATACTCTTCGGCCGCAAGGACTTCAATCCATCTGTCGGCTAGCAAATCTTGATCAGCTCTAAGCTGTTGCTGTTTTTTCTTGAGGCTGCTCGCCATGGCCATAAGCCTGCATTTGAAACGCTCTTGTTCGACGGGATCCTCCGGCACGACAAATTCATCGTCGTCGAGGCTTGCCTCATCTTCGGAGGGAGGCATATAATTATCGTCCTCGACCTCTTTGTCTGCCGCTCTCTCATGAGGGCTGGCTTCTCCATCCTCCTGTGCTGAATCTTGCTGGAGGTGGTTGTCTTCGGCACTGTCCGGGGTATTATTATCTCCTATGCCGGAATCACCATTTTTGCTTTGGCGGGATTTAGAGCGGCGCCGCTCACGCCGGCGCTTAGGCTGCTTCTTGGAGGGGTCATCCTCCGTTGTTCCATCGCCATTGCCTTCTTTTGGGGTGTCCACCATGTATATATTGTACGACGAGGTGGCTTTCCAGTGCCCTATAGGCGCTGGTTCTTGATCGTCTCCTGCATCGGCGTCCATACTGTCAATGTCTTCGGAGTCGAAGTTGAGCATGTCGGTTAAATCATCGATAGTGGCTACGAAGTGGGTGGTGGGTGGGCTTTGAATTTCTTCATCATCCGCATCCCAACCTTGCTGACCATAGTCCGGCCAGGGCTCTCCTGATAAAGATAGAGACTTTAGTGAATTCAGAATATCACCGAACGACGAGTGCTGAAAGATGTCCACGACGGTGAACTCCATGATCGGCGCCCAATCGGGTTCGATCGGTAGGGGCGCGGAGGGCTCGGAGTCAAGAGAGGAGTCCGGCTCCTTGGAGTCACGGGCTTCACAGAGAATAGGGCTGGTGTTCGGCTCGACCGCCGTAGAGATTGCAGCCCCCGAGGCGGGGTCTAACCACCCATCCTCGATTGGTGTGATCGGCTCCAAGCTAGGGGTCGGAGCGGACACAGGTGCGGCCTCCAGGGCACTGTTCGGTGGCAGAGCTAGGTCATGCCCATTGTGACAATGCGACGCGCTCGGCTGTGGCTCGAATCCATCGAAGATCAAGTCTCTGTGGATGTCGGCCGTGTAGTTCAAACTTCCAAATCTGACCTGATGGCCAGGGGCATAGCTTTCGATCTGCTCCAGATGACCAAGCGAATTAGCCCGCAGTGCAAAGCCGCCGAATACGAAGATCTGTCCGGGGAGAAAAGTCTCACCCTGGATCGCATCGCTGTTGATGATCGGAGAGGCCATCGGGCCTAAAAGTGACGACACAAAGGAACTCTCAATGAAAGCACCAATGTCGGTGTCAAAACCGGCGGATCTCGGGTAGGGGGACCCGAACTGTGCGTCTAGGCGGATGGTAACAGGAGGCAGGGGACACGATGTTTTACCCAGGTTCGGACCCTCTTGATGGAGGTAAAACCCTATGTCCTGCTTGATTGATATTGATGATATGGGTAGTACAAGAGTAGATCTACCACGAGATCAGAGAGGCTAAACCCTAGAAGCTAGCCTATGGTATGATTGTTGTTCGTCCTATGGACTAAAACCCTCCGATTTATATAGACATCGGAGAGGGCTAGGGTTACACAGAGTCGGTTACAATGGTAGGAGATCTACATACCCGTATCGCCAAGCTTGCCTTCCACGCCAAGGGAAGTCCCTTCCGGGCACGGGACAAAGTCTTCAATCTTGTATCTTCATAGTCCAGAAGTCCGACCGAAGGTATAGTCCGGCTATCCGGACACCCCCTAATCCAGGACTCCCTCACTCGCCTTTGGTTGAACTTTTTATTGTGTGCTTGTGCGAGATACTTTATGTCCTTATGTCCTTGTGAGATACTTATTTGATCATGTGGTTGATCATTTGCTACCTTAATGCTTGTTGAATGATACTATCTTTTATATCTCATATATGATCATTCACTTGCTTGGTGATGAGTGAATGCTATTAATTTCTATCATTTTGAGAGCTCCACCAAGATGTATGTGACATGGAAGAGTAACCCATGAACCTAATCGATTGTGCATTTGCATTCAAAAGCAAATTTTAAATAATGCACAAATTGAGGGGGAGCTCTTGCTTATCACATACCTCTCAAAGCTACGATGTATTTCAATCTTATTATCATTTGTCGAAGCTTTGATCTATATGTTGTCATCAATTACCAAAAAGGGGGAGATTGAAAGTGCAACTATCCCTGGGTGGTTTTGGTAATTCCTAACAACATATAGCTCATTGAGCTAATGCTATTTCAAGATAAATATTTCAAGAAAGCTCAATGATTGGCATGGCATGGATTAGAAAGTGGACCCCTCAAAATGCTAAGGACAAAAGATTGGCTCAAGCTCAAAGCACAAGACTCTACATCTTACTTTTTAGTGACCCAAGATCACATTGAGTCCATAGGAAAAGCCAATACTATTAAAAGGGGATGAGGTGTTGCTTACTGAGTTACTTGCTCAAAATGCTTAGTGACATGCTCCAAAAACCCTCAACTACTTTCTCATATCCACATATGTCCCAGACCAAAAGTCAAACTCGGCCCCACCGAAATCTTCTATCCGGCGCCACCGAGTTCACTTGACATAGCCACTGCCAGAAACCCTAGTCACTTCGGTCTCACCGATAGGGATCACTGTCTCACCGAGATGGGATTGCGAGCTCTCTGTTTCCCTTCGTAACGTTTCGGTCTAACCGAGATGAGCGATCGGTCCCATCGAGATTGCGATGCAAACTCTCTGTTTCCCCTTCGTAATGTTTCGGTCTAACTAAGATGAGCGAATCGGTCCCACCGAGTTTGCCTGACCAACTCTCTGTTTGTCTATTACCAAAATTGGTCCCACCGAGTTTGTGTAATTGGTCTCACGGAGATTACGTTATGCCTTAACCCTAGTGGAATCGGTCCCACCGAGTTGATCATGGCGGTCCCACCAAAAATCCTAACGTTCACATTTTGAACTAAATCGGTCTGACCGAGTTTTATGATTCGGTCCCATCGAGTTTGGTGATTTGTGTGTAACGGTTAGATTTTGTGTGGAGTCTATATATACCCCTCCACTCTTCATTCATGGAGAGAGCCATCAGAATATGCCTACACTTCCAACATACATTTTCTGAGAGAGAACCACCTACACTTGTGTTGACGTCAAGATATTCCATTCCGACCACATAAATCTTGATGTCTAGCCTTTCCCAAGTTGCTTTCCACTCAAATCATCTTTCTACCAAATCCAATCCTATGAGAGAGAGTTGAGTGTTGGGGAGACTATCATTTTAAGCACAAGAGCAATGAGTTCATCATCAACACACCATCTATTACCTTTTGGAGAGTGGTGTCTCCTAGATTGGTTAGGTGTCACTTGGGAGCCTTCGTCAAGATTGTGGAGGTTAACCAAGGAGTTTGTACGGGCAAGGAGATCGCCTACTTCGTGAAGATCTACCCTAGTGAGGCAAGTCCTTCATGGGCGATGGCCATGGTGGGATAGACAAGGTTGCTTCTTCGTGGACCCTTTGTGGGTGGAGCCCTCCGTGGACTCGCGCAACCGTTACCCTTCATGGGTTGAAGTCTCTGTCGGTGTCAAAACCGGCGGATCTCGGGTAGGGGGTCCCGAACTGTGCGTCTAGGCGGATGGTAACAGGAGACAAGGGACATGATGTTTTTACCCAGGTTCGGGCCCTCTCGATGGAGGTAAAACCCTACTCCTGCTTGATTAATATTGATGATATGGGTAGTAAAAGAGTAGATCTACCACGAGATCAAGGAGGCTAAACTCTAGAAGCTAGCCTATGGTAGATTGTTGTTCGTCCTACGGACTAAAACCCTCCGGTTTATATAGACACCGGAGAGGGCTAGGGTTACACAGAGTCAGTTACAATGGTAGGAGATCTACATATCCGTATCGCCAAGCTTGCCTTCCATGCCAAGGAAAGTCCCTTCCGGACACGAGACGAAGTCTTCAATCTTGTATCTTCATAGTCCAGGAGTCCGGCCGAAGGTATAGTCTGGCTATCCGGACACCCCCTAATCCAGGACTCCCTTAGTAGCCCCTGAACCAGGCTTCAATGACGACGAGTCCGGCACGCAGATTGTCTTCGGCATTGCAAGGCGGGTTCCTCCTCCAAGTACTTCATAGAAGATTTTGAACACAAAGGTAGTGCCCGGCTCTGCAAAATAAGTTTCCACATATTGCCATAGAGAGAATAGTATTTACACAAATCTAATCTGCTGACGTATTCTGTAGCATGACATCACACCACGGCCGAGTCTTTATTCGAATCGTTTTACTGTCCCACCTCGGCGCGTTTAGCGAGGCGGTTTCCTTGGCACATCTTGTCAAAGCAGAGATCGTGTCCCCTTATTCCAGGATTCTCATCAATACGGGCGTGGGTAAGCCAACCGTACCCGTTGGTATGTTTTCTTGATCAAAGGCGAGTCCCAAACGGTCACGGGGAGGGCCCTTGGTATTCAACCTCTTATAAAGAGACCAAGGCCCTACTCCTTTCTTTCAATCTCAAACGAGTTCGCCCTTCGCCTCGAGTTCCAACACCCAAGGCTCCAGATTTCAGGCACTTCGGACCTTCGACAATGTCCGGTTCCGACCTTCGAGGCCGATGGATGCCCTCCTCCATCACGGAGGAGGACGCGTTGAAGTTGAGAGAGGCCAGGTTCTTGACCGGCGAAATCTGGCATAGGCTGCCTGCTCAAGGGCAGGTCATTCCCACTCCCAAGCCTGGTGAGAGTGTGGTGTTCATGTCTCACTTCCTTCGGGGGCTAGGCTTCCCGACGGATCCCTTCGTGAGGGGGCTCATGTTTTATTATGGGCTGGAATTTCACGACTTAGCTCCGGAGTCCATCCTCCATATTTCCTCGTTCATCGTCGTGTGTGAAGCCTTCCTCCGTATTACTCCTCACTTCGGACTATGGCTCAAGACCTTCAAAGTAGAGCCGAAGATGATCAAGGGACGGCACGCGGAGTGTGGAGGTGCTTTTATAAGCAAGAATGCTGGTGCTCCATGGCCCGAGGGCTCTTTTCAAGAGGAGTCCAACTTATGGCAACGAGAGTGGTTTTACATCACCGTTCCCAGGGGAACCAAGTGGGTGGCGCCACCTGCCTTTCGCTCGGCCCCCCCACCACAGCTAGTGTCATGGGTCAATAAAGGACTGGACTGGGGGCCATCCAAGGACGTGCCCTTGTTGCAGGGCCGCATTTGAGATCTCTTAGAAAGAGACATTAGTCTGGTCGTGGTGACGCAGGTCATGCTGATCCGCCGAGCCTTGCCCGGCAAACGTCGCCCCCTTCGCCTGTGGGAGTTCAATCCGGAGGGACCACGAGCTCTCTAGCATTTCATGGGCGCAACGCCCGTGGAGATGTACAAATTGTTCTTCGGATTACAAGCAATGTGTCCGGACTTGACCGAGGACGCAGGCCTGAGCTGCAATCGCCCGGATACTCAAGTAAGTAGCCTTGTGCCCGGACTCACTATCCATATATTTATCATAAAATTGCCCCTAAAAGAGCTGTCCTTTAAACAGGAGTGGATAGCGAAAGCAAAGCTAATCAGGTGTCCGACCCCCTCCCCGAGACCATGTCGGATCCTGTGCTAGTCATGATGTTGGAGGTTGTGCCTTCGAAGGAAAGCGAGGGAGGGGACAAGGAAGCTACAGCCTCCTCGAAGGAGGTTGTCCGGAAGGGAGGAATCGAAAATTCCTCTCCTCAGGGGAAGAAGAGGACCGCCTTTGATGACCCAGAGACCATGGCCTCAAAGCGGGGGAAGAAATCTTCGTCAGAGGGTCCTGCGCCGGGGGATACTTCGGCCGAATTATGCCCTCAAGGGGATGAGCCCTCCGCCGAGCCGTAAGTAGAGAGGAGTTTTTCTTTTTAAGAAATGAGAGAAATCCTTGCGTTATATCTGAGAAGAGTAATCAAACATTTACCTTGTAGCTCGGACCTTAGCCCTTCTCAGCAGAGCTCGTCTTTGAGGGATCTTCTTTCGGAGATGATGGAGAGCGGAATGCCTCCCCCTGCCGTACAGCTTTGCGAGGCGGGCGACCCCGAGGTATCTTCGCGGAGGGTTTCTCCGAATCCGGCAGGGCCGAAAGGTAGTCATATGCCCCCCTAAAGCCTTCCGCGTCCGGCCTTCAAAAAGGGCCATCGGACAAGTCCGACACCATCTGGTGCACGGTCGGAGGAGCTAAAGGATCTGCTAGGGAGAGCATCTATCTCAGAGGAGCATCGTGCATTGATGGGTATGGTGATTGAGAGGATTTCATCCGCGGAGAGCGGATTGCACGAGGCCGTCAGGAGTTTACTGACAAGTTTTGAGCTACACGAAATAATGTACCCTTTTTGGACAGTTGCGCATAAATAAGATGCGCCCTGTGTAGATAGTAGCCCCTGAGACTCTGTGCGTTGTCAAAAGTGACGGCGCACAGAGGATCATAATCCCAGGTCTAATATGCCGCCTTCATACGTAGGTGGTGAAGTGTCGGGTGGCCAACCGGACCGATGAATTTGCCGAGCTAAAGCGGCAACTTGACGTGGCAGATGCCGACATTGCGCTTGTCAACAAGCGGCTTGACGAGGCACAAGGTATGTAATTACTCCGGCGGCACCTGGTAAGAGGAGCTTTATGCCAGTATCTTACAATATGTGCGCTTGATGCAGATGGTGCTGCTGCCATGGAGAATCTTTGGGCGGAACTTGCCCAAGCCAAGGAGCAAACCAGGAAAAGTGATGCGGCTGCCGGAAAGGCAATTGAATTGCTGAAAGCCGAACAAGCTGCTCACTGCCAAAGCAAGAAGGAAATGGCCGAGATGGCTGCGAAGCTGAAGAGCGCTGCTGACCGTTGCAAGCTTCTTGAAAAAGAAGACCAGGCGGAACAGACGGACCTGGAGAAGGCCGTTGCCGATGCCAAGGATGCTCGCTCTGCGATGAGAGCTATGAAGGAGGAGCTGCGTCAGGCCAGAGAGATTGCGGCTGGAAAGCCCTTTATGCTGCGGAGGAAGCTCTGTGATCCTAAACATTCTCCATTAGACTGGATGTGGAGTACGGCGGACACCTATCTGGATTTGGCAGCGAGTGCCACAGATGCGGCCGAACACTTCCGAGATCAAGAAGATCGTGAAGTGGAAAAGCTCTTTTGGTTGCAGTTCCACAATCCGGAGCGTCCACTGTCATTAGCCGATCGTTTGGCCGAATGGGCCGAGCTAAATAGGTTGTTCGGACTCGCCATGAAGTATGTCATGAGTCATCTGTGGCCAGAGAGGCTAGAGCCGAAAAGTTATTTCAACTTGGTGCAGCAGTTCCTTGGTGCAGCGCCGCATATCAATGCAATGAAGAGGTCAGCGTGCATAGAGGGTGCGCGGATGGCTCTTGCCCGTGTCAAGACATACTGGGCAGAAATGGAGGCCACCGCTGTTGCATCCCCAGACTCGGATGGAAGCTGAGTACCTGCCGAGCACTATTTTCAGGAAGTTCTGCAAGGCGCTCGTTTAATAGAGACGCAGTGCTCGAAGGATACTATATTCGAATAGCATATATTATTATAAAACAATATTTTGATAAATTGTAGAAGCTTTTTATACTTGTGCCTGCAAGTATTATAATACCTCCTGTGCGGCCGTTTAACATATATGTATATATAATCTGAAAGATGGCGGTCGTCGGCTTCAACCCCCACGCACATAATGCGGGGGTGTTCGCAGAAGGCGCATTTTCACACTTGATCCAACGTCTTGGTCCTACAAAGGAGGTGATAGCACATCGAACCAGGCAATCGGACTATGATGCTTTATCACTTTCACTTAGCCATAGGAGTTTGATAGTGAGGCTACTTATATAGCCCCTGCTGGCGCCTGCGCTTGCCCGAACTCGGGGCGCGTATGTGCCTGGCTGGGAAGCGGCCCTTCGTTAATGCGGAGGAATCCTAAAGATTCTGGTAAGTCATCGAGTTGTTGACCAGTCTCGCGCTATATCATGACAGTCAGTTTTCGGCTTTCTCTACTGAGGTGCTCGCCTGGCCGAACCGGGGTACAATCGCAGTAGTTCTCCTGGTGCCGCCTTAGCCGATAGAGCGGAACGTAAGGTAGCAAAACACAGGAGCCGGGCAAACCCAACATTTGACCAAAGACATGATTCGGAGCTGATGCATATAAGGCCAAACTCGCGACGACGAACACTCCCTAAGGTATTCGGTCTTTATGAGGGCGGGCGGGATAACGCCCTTAGTAATAAGCCCCTAGTGTCCAGGTACGCGCAAAACTCTGACGTGGCCACATGCCAAAACGCCAGCCTCCTCCTTGGTTATACCAAAAAACCAGGGGATGTGTATCAACAAGAGACAGCAAAAAAGGTTTACGCAGGGTCTTAATATGAAAAGAACCCTTGGAACGGGTCCCTGCTGCACGTCTGCGCCTGTGTCTCCGTTGTGCCGTATCCTGGACGGGCGTAGCATGGTGTTCATCTATAAAAGAGAGGAACTTAGTTAAATAAAGATCATGCCGAACATGAGTTATACTAAATAAACAAAGTATAAATCATAATGGGTAAAATTGAGCTTTATTGTCTCTTGTTTTATATGCGCGGAGCCCCTAGTACAGGGGTATGCGGCTATTAAGCCTTTATCAATTGTATGTTTATGCCGGACTCGTCTAGCCGTGTCCGTGGTCTTGACGACCTGTTTAGGTGCTTTGGCTGGTGAAGCCGCTTTATTGTGGGGCTGTCAAGGCAGCCGCACTGTCTTCCGCGTGGGAGGAACACTCAATGTTTTCCCTTTAATGAGATGATGCCTCGTGGACCGGGCATCTTAAGCGTAAGAGATGCATAATGCGGTATTGCGTTAAAGCGGACGAAAGCTTCGCGTCCCAGCAGTGCTTGATAGCTACTTGAGAATGGGGCGATGTGGAAAGTTAGTTGTTCGCGACGGAAGTTATCGGGGGAGCCAAACATAACTTCTAGCCGGAGAGGACCCATGCAACGGGCATCCGGGCCTGGCGTTACCCCTTGAAAGGAGGTTTTGCTATGGCGAATTTTTGTTGGGTCTATCCCCATGTTGCGGATTGTGTCCTGGTATAATAGGTTTAGACCACTGCCGCCGTCCATCAGGACATTTGTAAAGTGGAGTCCGCCGATTATTGGATCTAATACCAAGGCAGTCCAGCCTGTGTTCCGGATACTTCTAGAGTAATCCTAATGGTCGAAGGTGATCAGTTTTAACAACCATCGGCGAGACTCCTTTGGGATAGGCCGTATGGCGCGTATCTCTGTTGGCGCCATTTTGTTCGTCACGTGAAGTAAGTTTACTGTTTTGACTTCTTGTGGGAAATCCTTTTGTTTCCTGGTGCTCTGCTTGTGGGGTTCGTCATCGTCCTCACTTGGTGTGTCGAGCCCCTTGTGTTCGGCGTTGAGTTTGCCGGATTGCTTGAAAACCCAACAATCTCTGTGGGTATGGTTCGCAGGCTTCCCGGGAGTACTGTGTATTTGACATATCTTGTCCAAGATTTTGTTTAAGTTGGATAGCTCGTCCCTGTTATCCTTGAGGGGCGGCTTTCTCTGATTCTGCCGTGAGCTTTTGAATCCGGCGTTGACCGCCGTGCTCTTTGGGCTGTTTCCCTTATTCCGGCGCTGGTCCTTGCTGCGTCGGGGTTTTCCGTTTCCATCCCTAACTTCGGATGTACTTGGGTCGCTGGTGCTACATCTTGCCAACCAGCTGTCCTCTCCTGCGCAAAAGCGGGTCATGAGGCTTGTTAATGCGGCCATTGTTCTTGGCTTTTCTTGGCCGAGGTGTCTGGCGAGCCATTCGTCTCGAACGTTATGCTTAAAAGCTGCTAGGGCTTCGGCGTCCGGACAGTCGACTATCTGATTCTTTTTAGTAAGAAATCTGTTCCAGAATTTCCGGGCCGACTCTCCGGGCTGTTGAGTTATGTGACTGAGATCGTTTGCATCCGGAGGGCAGACATAGGTCCCTTGAAAATTTGCCCGGAAAGCATCCTCAAGCTCTTCCCAACTTCCAATGGTGTTTTCGGGAAGGCTTTTGAGCCAATGCCGGGCTGGCCCTTTAAGCTTGAGGGGTAAGTATTTTATGGCGTGGAGGTCATCTCCTCTGGCCATGTGTATGTGGAGGATATAATCCTCGATCCAGACCCCAGGGTCTGTTGTTCCGTCGTACGCCTCTATGTTTACGGGCTTGAATCCCGCTGGAAATTCATGGTCCAGCACCTCATCGGTGAAACATAGGGGGTGTGCGGCACCCCTGTATTTGGGTGTGCCGTGATGTTCGGATATTTGTTGTGTTGCATTGCTTACTAGTGCTTGCTTTATTGTCCCGTAGATAGATCTGGCTGGGCCATCTTTTTGATGCGGATCCTTTGGTGGATCGCGTGCCGGCTTGTGTGCGGCGCCGCTTGCCGCTCCATGCTGGCCATGCGGTCGTCTATCCGACCAGGTGGCTTTCCTATTTTTTGACTGCGGGGGCTCTAAGGCCTCCTCGTCAAATTCAGGCAGTAGATTTCGCTTTGGATAGCTTTTTGTGCGGCGATTGCCACCATATTTGTCTACGGTGTTGCGTACTTTGCTCCATCTGATTCTGAGTGCATCTTCCGCAGTTTTGAGCTTCCGCTTCTGCTTTTTCAGGCTACGCGCAGTGGCGACGAACCTTTTGTGGAGGTTCTTCTGCTCCATGAGCCTATCCGGCGTAAGGTCGTTCGAACTATTGTTTTCGCCGGGGATGGGGTGTTCGATTTGTTTATCCAAGTTGCCCTGTTCGGACGGTTGCTCGAAGGCATGTTGGTCGTCCGCCGGCTCGTCCTGCTCTATGGCTGGGTCTGTATGGCTGCTGTCTCTGTCGAGGCGGGGCTTGGAGCGGCACTTATGTTGCCGCTTTGATTGCTTTTCGAGTGAACGATCCCTCGTTGCATCCCTGTGTTCCTCGTTGTCGCTTCCTTTGGGTGTGTCCACCATGTATACATCATGAGATGAGGTGGCTGTCCAGTGCCTTATAGGCGTTGGTTCATGTTCATCTCCTACATCGTCGTCCATACCGTCGATGTCTTCGGAGTCGAAGTCGAGCATGTCGGTTAAATCATCGACAGTGGCTACGAAGTGGGTGGTGGGTGGGCTTTGAATTTCTTCATCATCCGCATCCCAACCTTGCTGACCATAGTCTGGCCAGGGCTCTCCTGATAAAGAGAGAGACTTTAGTGAATTTAGAATATCGCCGAAGGGCGAGTGCTGAAAGATGTCCGCGGCGGTGAACTCCATGATCGGCGCCCAATCGGATTCGATCAGCAGGGGCGCGGAGGGCTCGGAGTCCGGAGAGGAGTCCGACACCTTGGAGTCACGGGCTTCGCAGAGGACAAGGCTGGTGTTCGGCTTAATCGCCATAGAGATTGCAGCCCCCGAGGCGGTGTCTAACCACCCGTCCTCGATTGGTGTGATCGGCTCCGAGCTAGGGGTCGGAGCGGACACAGGTGCGGCCTCCAGGGCACTGTTCGACGGCAGAGCTAGATCATGCCCATTGTGACAGTGCGGCGCGCTCGGCTGTGGCTCAAATCCGTCGAAGATCAAGTCTCCGCGGATGTCGGCCGTGTAGTTCAAACTTCCAAATCTGACCTGATGGCCAGGGGCGTAGCTTTCGATCTGCTCCAGATGACCAAGCGAATTGGCCCGCAGTGCAAAGCCGCCGAATACGAAGATCTGTCCGAGGAGAAAAGTCTCACCCTGGATCGCATCACTGTTGATGCTCGGAGAAGCCATCGGGCCTAAAAGTGACGGCACAGAGGAACTCTCAATGAAAGCACCAATGTCGGTGTCAAAACCGGCGGATCTCGGGTAGGGGTTCCCGAACTGTGCGTCTAGGTGGATGGTAACAGGAGACAAGGGACACGATGTTTTTACCCAGGTTCGAGCCCTCTCGATGGAGGTGAAACCCTACTCCTGCTTGATTAATATTGATGATATGGGTAGTACAAGAGTAGATCTACCACGAGATCAAGGAGGCTAAACCCTAGAAGCTAGCCTATGGTATGATTGTTTTTTTGAGAAATAGCCTATGGTATGATTGTTGTTCGTCCTACGGACTAAAACCCTCCGGTTTATATAGACACCGGAGAGGGCTAGGGTTACACAGAGTCGGTTACAATGGTAGGAGATCTACATATCCGTATCGCCAAGCTTGCCTTCCACGCCAAGGAAAGTCCCTTCCGGACACGGGACGAAGTCTTCAATCTTGTATCTTCATAGTCCAGGAGTCCGGCCGAAGGTATAGTCCGGCTATCCGGACACCCCCTAATCCAGGACTCCCTCAGTCTCCATCAACATGGATGTATGATAGCACCACCTATCAGAACCACGCCAAAAATCTCCGTGTCTACATTGCGTTTGCTCCCTCCAAACTCGTCCCTTTACCTTCATATGCAATTGTTTTACATTCCGCTGCTATACTCTTAGAATTGCATGTGTAGGTTGATTACTTGAATTGTGCTAAGTTGCTAAAATCCGCCAAGACTTAAAATTGGGAAAGGCTAGATTTTTATTTGGTCAAGTAGTCTAATCACCCCCTCTAGACATACTTTCGAGCCTACAAGTGTTGAGCGCAAGACAGACGCCTATATAAAGTGGATGTGCTGCACACGCATGCTGTTGATCGCTTCGGCGTTGTCACTAGGGTTTGCATGTGTTGCGAATAGACACCTCCACTCGCCTCCGGTTGTGTGATCGGACCTAGTAGTCTGCCGCACGACGTTCCTCCTGCACGCGTGGATACCGTTAGAGGCGGTGCACTTGCGCTACTCCGGTGAACCTGTACTTGAGAACCGATGACCGGCTGTTCGTGGGAGATCGGACAAGGAGGAGACAATCCACGCGGACGCACTGCCCCAACTCTTCTTCCGCTGCACGGCACTACACGTCTAGTGGAATGATCTGTGATCCATCTCTCGTAGCATGTTCTTGGTTGTTCTGCATGTAGGAAATTTTTTAATTTGCAGTCGACACACCCTACCGTAGATCCCAATAGTGGTATCAGAGCCTCTGCTATAGGATTTGAATTCAGATCATATGCATATTAGATATGTGGAGGCGGCAGATGAGATCTGTTGTCCTTGATGAGATCGGCTGTGTGCAAGGTTGATGAGATCAACTGCACATTTTGTTTTCTGATGATCAGAGTCGATGAGGTCGTGACACAACCTACCCCTACCGGTCGGTATCCGCCATCGGGGTTAACTGTGAAACATAAATCCGAATCAGACTCGCGATGATCGATGAGATCGGTCAGATCGGAAAATTAGGCGTGATCAGAGTTCAGATATGATCTGTGATTTCCGAAAACGCCGGGCGCTGCCCGCACCCGCCAGGGGTGCCGCCCCTTCGAACCCCTCCCGCTAACCGGCTAGCAGGACCATCATGTGCGTAGCGCCTTGTATTTCGTACACGATCACTCAAACCGGTAGAATGCGATTCTATGCATAACTTTATTTTGCACAATTTGATGTGAATAGTATGGCTCATGTGTATGTGATGCATGTGTGTAAATTGTACATGACCTGCATGTCATGTTTGTCAGCCGGCAGGAGCCAAAGTGCTGTCATTATATTGTATAACGACCTGCGTGTCGTCTGTGACTCTATGTAAAATTCATTAATAGTTGTAGTAGTTGGATAATAGAGATCAGGTTGGTGGCTTGGCGTCCCGGCGTGACAAACAAGATGGAGTTTCTAGATGGTTATTGGAGTCGGAGCCGACCTGGAAGAATATCCATGAAGGAGTCATACTATTTCACAATATATGTTTTATTTGTGATTGTTATGCTTGTTGTTTTCTGTGCATGTTAGAATGATAGAAAGATCCCTCATTAATATCAAGAAATTTGCCATTCCCGATGTTGCACCTTCGCACATCAAGTACATCTAGTAGTGGGCTCATAAAATTGGGGTGCTGCTAGGTGTCCTTGAACTGAAGGGTTCGTGTCGGACACGGACATGCACTACATCAGGTTAACTTGACAAGGTTATCAAAACGGTTTTGGGCCTTGTGGCAAAGAAGGTTGGGGGTCGGGGTATGAGATACCTTCCCGACCGACAGGAGTCGTATAGAGATATGATTAGCAAGGAGTTGCTTACCGGATAGGCATGTTGTCTAGCAGTGATGCTAAAGCTCACTAGTCACATGTGCTAGTCGGATCTTGAATCACTGAGAGTTTGCAGAGGGATGCCAACTTCAGTGAGAGTATTTATATTTAAGGCTTGAATTACTCTACATAAACACATTGCTTAGTGATTGCATATTTTCTGTTGTAGATCAATGGCACCACCTGCTCAACCCAACTTTGCATTGAAATCAATTCTGGAAAAGGATAAACTGAATGGAACAAACTTTACCACCTGGTACAGAAATCTGATAATTGTTCTCAAGCATTATAAAAAGGAACAAGTTCTAGAGGATCCACTTCCAGAGGAACCTGCTGATAATGCGAGTGCCACAACTAAGAATGCCTACCAGAAACTCGTTGATGAATCAACGGAGATCGGTTGTCTAATGTTGTCTTGTATGGAGCCCAATTTTCAACAAAATTTCAAAAATGTTGAGGCTTACGATATGATCGAAAGTCTCAAGAGAATGCTTCAGACACAAGCTAGGACCGAAAGGTTCAACATCTGGCGATCCTTGATGGATTGCAAGCTGAAGGAAGGTGATCCACTGAGCCCACATGTGATCAAGATCATCAGATATGTGCAAGCTTTGGATCGTTTGGGCTTCCCGCTCTTGGATGAGCTGGCTACTAATGCAGTTCTAGGTTCTCTTCCGCCTAGCTATGGGCCGTTCATCTCGAACTATCATATGCATGGCATGGATAGGAAGCTCACTGAATTGCATGGGATGCTCAAAGTGGCAGAGTAGGATATTAAGAAAGGCACGCATCAAGTGTTGATGGTGCAGAAATCGGCTAAGTTCAAGAAGAGTTGGTCCAAGAAAAAGGCTAAGGCAAAGGGCACAGAGACGGTAACCTCCGCCGCTGCGCTGAAGTCTGTATCGGACTCGAAGACCATTTGCTATCATTGCAAGGAGACCGGTCACTGGAAAAGGAACTGTAGCAAGTGGCTTGCATAGTGCTACCTCTTGAGCATGCATTGGTTTTCCCTTTAAGAGGAAAGGGTGATGCAGCACAGTAGCGTAAGTATTTCCCTAAGTTTTTGAGAACCAAGGTATCAATCCAGTAGGAGGTAACACACAAGTCACCTAGTACCTGCACAAACAAACAAGAACCTCAAAACCAACGCGATAAAGGGGTTATCAATCCCTTCACGGTCACTTACGAAAGTGAGATCTGATAAAGATAATAAGATAAATATTTTTGGTATTTTTATGATATAGATTGGAAAATAAAGATTGCAAAAATAAACAGTAATAGAAATAGCAAATTGATATGGAAATAATATGATGGAAGATAGACCCGGGGCCATAGGTTTCACTAGTGGCTTCTCTCAA
Organism: Triticum dicoccoides; assembly: GCF_002162155.2. NCBI lineage: Eukaryota > Viridiplantae > Streptophyta > Magnoliopsida > Poales > Poaceae > Triticum > Triticum dicoccoides. Next base: position 123,205,998 of record NC_041384.1, on the reverse strand, counting down.
GATAGCAAATTCTACGGTGGGTGACAAATTACTGTCGAGCAATTGATAGAAAAGCAAATACTTATGAGAATATCTAGGCATGATCATGTATATAGGCATCATGTCCGCGACAAGTAGACCGAAACGATTCTGCATCTACTACTATTACTCCACACATCGACCGCTATCCAGCATGCATATAGAGTATTAAGTTCATAAGAACAGAGTAACACATTAGGCAAGATGACATGGTGTAGAGGGATAAACTCAAGCAATATGATATAAACCCTATCTTTTTACCCTCGATGGCAACAATACAATACGTGCCTTGCTGCCCTTGTTGTCACTAGGAAAGGACACCGCAAGATTGAACCCAAAGCTAAGCCCTTCTCCCGTTGCAAGAACGATCAATCTAGTAGGCCAAACCAAAATGATAATTCGAAGAGACCTGCAAAGATATTTAAATCATGCATAAAAGATTCCAGAGAAGAATCAAATATTGTTCATAGATAATCTTGATCATAAACCCACAATTCATTGGATCTCGACAAACACACCGCAAAAAGAAATACATCGAATAGATCTCCAAGAGAATCGAGGAGAACTTTGTATTGAGATCCGAAGAGAGAGAAAAGCCATCTAGCTAATAACTATGGACCCAAAGGTCTGTGGTAAACTACTCACACATCATCGGAGAGGCTATGGTGTTGATGTAGAAGCCCTCCGTGATCGATTCCCCCTCCGACAGAGCGCCGGAAAAGGCCCCAAGATGGGATCTCACGGGTACAAAAGGTTGCGGCGGTGGAAATAGGGTTTCGTGGTGCTCCTGGATGTTTTCGGGGTATATGGGTATATATAGGAGGAAGAAGTACGTCGGTGGAGCTGCGAAGGGCCCACAAGGGTGGGGGGCGCGCCTACCCCCCTGGGCGCGCCTCCCTGCCTCGTGGCCTCCTCGCTTCTTTCTTGACATCCACTCCAAGTCTCCTGGATCACGTTTGTTCCAAAAATAACTCTCCCGAAGGTTTCATTCCGTTTGGATTCCGTTTGATATTCCTTTTCTGTGAAACACTGAAATAGGCAAAAAACAACAATTTGCATTGGGCCTTTGGTTAGTAGGTTAGTCCCAAAAATAATATAAAAATGTAAATTAAAGCCCATTAAACATCCAAAACAGATAAAATAATAGCATGGAACAATCAAAAATTATAGATACGTTGGAGACGTATCAAGCATCCCAAAGCTTAATTCCTGCTCGTCCTCGAGTAGGTAAATGATAAAAACAAAATTTTTGATGTGGAATGCTACCTAGCATAATTCTCAATGTAACTTTCTTTATTGTGGCATGAATGTTCAGATCCGAAAGATTCAAGACAAAAGTTTAATATTCACATAAAAATAATAATACTTCAAGCATACTAACAAAGCAATCATGTCTTCTCAAAATAACATGGCCAAATAAAGTTATGCCTACAAAATCATATAGTCTAGCTATGCTCTATCTTCACCACACAAAGTATTTAAATCATGCACAACCCCGATGACAAGCCAAGCAATTGTGTCATACTTTTGGTGTTCTCAAACTTTTTCAATCTTCGTGCAATATATGAGCATGAGCCATGGACATAGCACTATAGGTGGAATAGAATGGTGGTTGTGGAGAAGACAAAAGGAGAAGATAGTCTCACATCAACTAGGCGTATCAACGGGCTATGGAGATGCCCATCAATAGGTATCAATGTGAGTGAGTAGGGATTGCCATGCAACGGATGCACTAGAGCTATAAGTGTATGAAAGCTCAAAAAGAAACTAAGTGGGCGTGCATCCAACTCGCTTGCTCACGAAGACCTAGGGCATTTTGAGGAAGCCCATCATTGGAATATACAAGCCAAGTTCTATAATGTAAAATTCCCACTAGTATATGAAAGTGACAACATAGGAGACTCTCTATCATGAAGATCATGGTGCTACTTTGAAGCACAAGTGTGGTAAAAGGATAGTAACATTGTCCCTTCTCTCCTTTTCTCTCATTTTTTTATTTGGGCCTTCTCTTTTTTATGGCCTATTTTTTTATTTTTCGTCCAGAGTCTCATCCCGACTTGTGGGGGAGTCATAGTCTCCATCATCCTTTCCTCACTTGGGACAATGCTCTAATAATGATGAACATCACACTTTTATTTACTCACAACTCAAAAATTACAACTCGATACTAGAACAAAATATGAATCTATGTGAATGCCTCTGGAGTTGTACCGGGATGTGCAATGAATCAAGAGTGACATGTATGAAAGAATTATGAATGGTGGCTTTGCCACAAATACGATGTCAACTACATGATCATGCAAAGCAATATGACAATGATGAAGCGTGTCATAACAAACGGAACGGTGGTAAGTTGCATGGCAATATATCTCAGAATGGCTATGGGAATGCCATAATAGGAAGGTATGGTGTCTGTTTTGAGGAAGGTATAAGGTGGGTTTATGGTACCGGCGAAAGTTGCGCGGTACTAGAGAGGCTAGCAATGGTGAAAGGGTGAGAGTGTGTATAATCCATGGACTCAACATTAGTCATAAAGAACTCACATACTTATTGCAAAAATCTATTAGTTATTGAAACAAAGTATTACGCACATGCTCCTAGGGGGATAGATTGGTAGGAAAAGACCATCGCTCGTCCCCGACTGCCACTCATAAGGAAGACAATCAATAAATAAATCATGCTCCAACTTCATCACATAACGGTTCACCATACGTGCATGCTACGGGAATCACAAACTTTAACACAAGTATTTCTCAAATTCACAACTACTCAACTAGCATGACTCTAATATAACCATCTTTATATCTCAAAACAATCATCAAGTATCAAACTTCTCATAGTATTCAATGCACTTTTTGTGATAGTTTTTATTATACCCATCTTGGATGCCTATCATATTAGGACTAATTTTATAGCCAGAGCAAACTACCATGCTATTCTATAAGACTCTCAAAATAATATAAGTGAAGCATGAGAGATCAATAATTTCTATAAAATAAAACCACCACCGTGCTCTAAAAAGATATAAGTGAAGCACTACAGCAAAATTATCTAGCTCAAAAGATATAAGTGAAGCACATAGAGTATTCTAATAAATTACGATTCATGTGTGTCTCTCCCAAAAGGTGTGTACAGCAAGGATGATTGTGGTAAACTAAAAAGCAACGACTCAAATCATACAAGACACTCCAAGCAAAACACATATCATGTGGTGAATAAAAATATAGCCTCAAGTAAAGTTACCGATAGACGAAGACGAAAGAGGGGATGCCTTCCGGGGCATCCCCAAACTTAGGCTTTTGGTTGTCCTTGAATTTTACCTTGGGGTGCCATGGGCATCCCCAAGCTTAGGATCTTGCCACTCCTTATTCCAAAATCCATCAAATCTTTACCCAAAACTTGAAAACTTCACAACACAAAACTTCAACAGAAAATCTCATGAGCTCCGTTAGTATAAGAAAACAAACCACCACTTCAAGGTACTGTAATGAACTCATTCTTTATTTATATTGGTGTTAAACCTACTTTATTCCAACTTCTCTATGATTCATACCCCCCGATACTAGCCATAGATCCATCAAAATAAGCAAACAACACACGAAAAACAGAATCTGTCAAAAACAGAACAGTCTGTAGTAATCTGTAGGTTTCGAATACTTATGTAACCCAAACAATTCTGAAATAAATTTGTGGACGTGAGGAATTTGTCTATTAATCATCTGAAAAAAGAATCAACCTAATTTCACTCTCCAGTAAAAAATGGCAGCAAATCTCGTGAGCGCTAAAGTTTCTGTTTTTTTACAGCAAGATCACAAAGACTTCCCCCAAGTCTTCCCAAAGGTTCTACTTGGCACAAACACTAATTAAAAGCATAAAACCACATCTAAAAAGAATATATATGAATTATTTATTACTAAATATAAACAAAAAACAAGAAACAAAAATAAAATTGGGTTGTCTCCCAACAAGCGCTATTGTTTAACGCCCCTAGCTAGGCAAAGAGATTTTGACGATGCTCACATGAAAGACAAGAATTGAAGCACAAAAGAGAGCATCATAAAACACGTGACAAACACATCTAAGTCTAACATACTTCCTATGCATAGGCATCTTATAGGCAAACAAATTGTCAAGGCAAGCAAAAACTAGCATATGCAAGGAAGCGGAAAGAAACAATAGCAATCTCAACATAACGAGAGGTAATTTAGTAACCTGAAAATTTATAAAACCATATTTTCCTCTCTCGTAATAATTACATGTAGGATCATAATCAAATTCAACAATACAGCTATCACAAAACATATTCTTAACACGATCCACATGTATGCAAAGTTGACACTCTTCCAAAATAGTGGGATTAAAATTAACTAAAGTCATGACCTCTCCAAACCCACTTTCAATAATATTGCAAACACTATTATCAATCTCATATTCATCATGGGGCTTAAATAAATTTTCAAGATCAAAAGAAGAATCACCCCAATCATGATCATTGCCACAAGTAGAGGACATAGCAAAACTAGCATCCCCAAGCTTAGGGTTTTGCATATTATTAGCACAATTGACATTAATAGAATTTATAATAACATCGTTGCAATCATGCTTTTCATCGAAGGAACTATCAAGTATGGGTGCAATAGCAACGATCTCATGTTTAACATAAGGAACTATATCAAATTCGTCTTCATAAATATTGACATCATGGCCACAAGAATAGCAAGCATCATGTTCATCAAGGGATATTTCAATCAAATCGTCGGAATCATAATTATCTATAGATTCATGCATATCATTATTTTCTTCCAAAGCAACGGTCATTCTCTCAATAAATTCCTTAACATAGGCATTGTGAGCATAGTTTTCATAGCAATATTTAAGTATGTCGGAATTTTCAGATTTGTAGAGAGTAATATCATACTTTTCAATCAAAGAAGCAACTTCATGAGCACCCTTAAAAGCAACAAATTCTTCAATTTGTTCGATATCGTAGTAACTATAAACACCCTTTGCATAAGAATATAAGATTTCATTATCATTAAACTCACATAGGTAGGGGAGGTGTTTTTAGGGCTCTTAGAGCAACAAGTAAAATCATAAATTTCACACAGATTCCAAGCATAACATAGCAATCTGTTTATTTGATCCCATAAGAGTCTCCCTTTTTCAGACAAACAGTGACGCACAAGATGAGCATGCTCATCTAAAGATTTCCCATCAACTAGGCTAGTTGGGGTTTCAGCACGAGCACATAAGGACCAAAGATGATCCAAGTAGATCACTTTAAGTGGATTCATGTCAATAGATTTTTAGCAAGAAAAGATGCAAGCAAATAGAAGGCACATGGAAGCACAAACAAAGATACATACGGGAAGAAGGCGAAGAAAAGGCAAAGGTTTTTGAAAATCATTTTAGAAGTGGGGGAGAGGAAAACGAGAGTCAAATGGCAAATAATGTAATGCGAGGTATAAGAGTTTGTGATGGGTACTTGGTATGTCTTGACTTGATGCAATCTCCCCGGCAACGGCGCCAGAAATGGCTCGTTGACGGGAGATCAAATCTTGACTTAACTTGGTGTAGCCTCCCCGGCAATGGCGCCAGAAATCCTTCTTGCTACCTCTTGAGCATGCGTTGGTTTTCCCTTGAAGAGGAAAGGGTGATGCAGCACAATAGCGTAAGTATTTCCCTCAGTTTTTGAGAACCAAGGTATCAATCCAATAGGAGGTAACACACAAGTCACCTAGTACCTGCACAAACAAACAAGAACCTTGCAACCAGCACGATAAAGGGGTTATCAATCCCTTCACGGTCACTTACGAAAGTGAGATCTGATAAAGATAATAAGATAAATATTTTTGGTATTTTTATGATATAGATTGGAAGAAGGGGAGCCTTGGCGCAGTGGTAAAGCTGCTGCCTTGTGACCATGAGGTCATGGGTTCAAGTCCTGGAAACAGCCTCTTACAGAAATGTAGGGAAAGGCTGCGTACTATAGACCCAAAGTGGTCGGACCCTTCCCTGGACCCTGCGCAAGCGGGAGCTACATGCACCAGGTTTTATGATATAGAGTGGAAAATAAAGATTGCAAAATAAGCAGTAATAGAAATAGCAAATTGATATGGAAATAATATGATGGAAGATAGACTCAGGGGCCATAGGTTTCACTAGTGGCTTCTCTCAAGATAGCAAATTCTACGGTGGGTGAACAAATTACTGTCGAGCAATTGATAGAAAAGCAAATACTTATGAGAATATCTAGGCATGATCATGTATATAGGCATCACATCCACGATAAGTAGACCGAAACGATTCTGCATCTACTACTATTACTCCACACATTGACCGCTATCCAGCATGCATCTAGAGTATTAAGTTCATAAGAACAGAGTAACGCATTAGGCAAGATGACATGATGTAGAGGGATAAACTCAAACAATATGATATAAACCCCATCTTTTTACCCTCGATGGCAACAATACAATACGTGCCTTGCTGCCCCTGCTGTCACTGGGAAAGGACACCGCAGGATTGAACCCAAAGCTAAGCACTTCTCCCATTGCAAGAATGATCAATCTAGTAGGCCAAACCAAACTGATAATTCGAAGAGACTTGCAAAGATATTTAAATCATGCATAAAAGATTTCAGAGAAGAATCAAATATTGTTCATAGATAATCTTGATCATAAACCCACAATTCATCGGATCTCGACAAACACACCGCAAGAATAATTACATCGAATAGATCTCCAAGAGAATCGGGGAGAACTTTGTATTGAGACCCAAAGAGAGAGAAAAAGCCATCTAGCTAATAACTATGGACCTAAAGGTCTGTGGTAAACTACTCACACATCATCGGAGAGGCTATGGTGTTGATGTAGAAGCCCTCCGTGATCAATTCCCCCTCCTGCAGAGCACCGGAAAAGGCCCCAAGATGGGATCTCACGGGTATAGAAGGTTGCGGCGGTGGAAATAGGGTTTCATGGTGCTCCTGGATGTTTTCGGGGTATATGGGTATATATAGGAGGAAGAAGTACGTCAGTGGAGCTGCGAGGGGCCCACGAGGGTGGGGGGCACGCCTCCCTGCCTCGTGGCCACCTCGCTTCTTTCTTGACGTCCACTCCAAGTCTCCTGGGTCACGTTTGTTCCAAAAATAACTCTCCCGAAGGTTTCGTTCCGTTTGGATTCCGTTTGATATTCCTTTTCTTCGAAACACTGAAATAGGCAAAAAACAGCAATTTGCACTGGGCCTTTGGTTAGTAGGTTAGTCCCAAAAATAATATAAAAAGGTAAATTAAAGCCCATTAAACATCCAAAATAGATAATATAATAGCTTGGAACAATAAAAAATTATAGATACGTTGGAGACGTATCACAGAGCATGGCAAGAAGGCCGAAAATGCTTCTTCGAGCAAAGGTACACTTGTTGCATATGTTATAGACATTTTGTTGGGTTTCATAGTAATTTCAAAAAAATTCCTACGCGCACACAGGATCATGTGATGCATAGCAACGAGAGGAGAGTGTTGTCTACGTACCCAACGCAGACCGACTGCGGAAGCAGTGACACGACGTAGAGGAAGTAGTCGTACGTCTTCACGATCCAACCGATCAAGCACCGAAACTACGGCACCTCCGAGTTCGAGCACACGTTCAGCTCGATGACGATCCCCGGACTCCGATCCAGCAAAGTGTCGGGGAAGAGTTTCGTCAGCACGACGGCGTGGTGACGATCTTGATGAACTACAGCAGCAGGGCTTCGCCTAAACTCCGCTACAGTATTATCGAGGAATATGGTGGCAGGGGGCACCGCACACGGCTAAGGAATCGATCACGTGGATCAACTTGTGTCAACTTGTGTGTCCATGGGGTGCCCCTTGCCTCAGTATATAAAGGATGGAGGAGGAGGAGGCCGGCCAAGGCAGAGGTGCGGCCAGGGTGGGGAGTCCTACTAGGACTCCAAGTCCTAGTAGGAGTCCACCAAGAGGGGAGGAAGGGAGAAGGAATAGGAGGAGAAGGAGAGGTGGCCGGCCCCCTTTTCTCTAGTCCAATTCGGACTAGAGGGGAGGGGGGGCGCAGCCTTTTTCTCCTCTTCCCACTAAAGCCCATCAAGGCCCAATACTCTTTCCCGTATTCCCGTAACTCCCCGGTACTCCCGAAAATACCCGAATCACTCGGAACCTTTCCGAACTCCGAATATAGTCGTCCAATATATCGATCTTTACGTCTCGACCATTTCGAGACTCCTCGTCATGTCCCCGATCTCATCCGGGACTCCGAACTCCTTCGGTACATCAAAACTCATAAACTCATAATATAACTGTCATCGAAACCTTAAGCGTGCGGACCCTACGGGTTCGAGAACAATGTAGACATGACCGAGACACGTCTCCGGTCAATAACCAATAGCGGGACCTGGATGCCCATATTGGCTCCTACATATTCTACGAAGATCTTTATCGGTCAGACCGCATAACGACATACGTTGTTCCCTTTGTCATCGGTATGTTACTTGCCCGAGATTTGATCGTCGGTATCCAATACCTAGTTCAATCTCTTTACCGGCAAGTCTCTTTACTCGTTCCGTAATACATCATCTCACAACTAACATATTAGTTGTAATGCTTGCAAGGCTTATGTGATGTGTATTACCGAGAGGGCCCAGAGATACCTCTCCGACAATCGGAGTGACAAATCCTAATCTCGAAATACGCCAACCCAACATCTACCTTTGGAGACACCTGTAATGCTCCTTTATAATCACCCAGTTACGTTGTGACGTTTGGTAGCACCCAAAGTGTTCCTCCGGTAAACGGGAGTTGCATAATCTCATAGTCATAGGAACATGTATAAGTCATGAAGAAAGCAATAGCAACATACTAAACGATCAGGTGCTAAGCTAATGGAATGGGTCATGTCAATCAGATCATTCAACTAATGATGTGACCTCGTTACTCAAATAACAACTTATTGTTCATGGTCAGGAAACATAACCATCTTTGATTAACGAGCTAGTCAAGTAGAGGCATACTAGTGACACTTTGTTTGTCTATGTATTCACACATGTATTATGTTTCCGGTTAATACAATTCTAGCATGAATAATAAACATTTATCATGAAATAAGGAAATAAATAATAACTTTATTATTGCCTCTAGGGCATATTCCCTTCAGTCTCCCACTTGCACTAGAGTCAATAATCTAGTTCACATCGCCATGTGATTTAACAGCAATAGTTCACATCACCATGTGATTAACACCCATAGTTCACATCGATATGTGATCAACACCCAAAGGGTTTTACTAGATTCAGTCATCTAGTTCACATCGGTATGTGATTAACACCCAAGGAGTACTAAGGTGCGATCATGTTTTGCTTGTGAGAGAATCTTAGTCAACGGGTCTGTCACATTCAGATCCGTAAGTATTTTGCAAATATTTATGTCAACAATGCTCTGCACGGAGCTACTCTAGCTAATTGCTCCCACTTTCAATATGTATCCAGGTTGAGACTTAGTGTAACTTTTACAACAAACTCTTTTATCACCTCCATAATCGAGAAACATCTCCTTAGTCCTTACTAAGGATATTCTTGACCAATGTCCAGTGATCTACTCCTAGATCACTATTGTACTCTCTTGCCAAATTCAGAGTAAGGTATACAATAGGTCTGGTACATAGCATAGCATACTTTATAGAACCTATGACTGAGGCACAGGGAATGACTTTTCATTTTTTTTTCTATTTTCTGCTGTGGTCGGGATTTGAGTCTTACTCAATTTCATACCTTTGCAACACAGGCAAGAACTCTTTCTTTGACTGTTCCATTTTGAACTATTTCAAAATCTTGCCAAGGTATGTACTCATTGAAAATCTTATCAAGCGTCTTGATCTATCTCAATAGATCTTGATGCTTAATATGTAAGTAGCTTTTACTGAGGTCTTTTCCTTTTAAAGAACTCCTTTAAAACACTCCTTTATGCTTTGCAGTAAAATTCTACATCATTTCTGATCAACAATATGTCACTCACATATACTAATCAGAAAGGCTGTAGTGCTCCCACTCACTTTATTGTAAATACAGGCTTCTCAAAAAGTCTGTATAAAACCATATGCTTTGATCAACTCATCAAAGCGTATATTCCAACTCCGAGAGGCTTGCACCAGTCCATAGATGGATCGCTGGAGCTTGCACATTTTGTTAGTACCTTTAGGATTGACAAAACCTTCTGGTTGCATCATATACAACTCTTCTTTAATAAATCCATTAAGGAATGCAGTTTTGTTTATCCATTTGCCAGATTTCATAAAATGCGGCAATTGCTAACATGATTCGGACAGACTTAAGCATAGATACGAGTGAGAAAATCTCATCGTAGTCAACACCTTGAACTTGTCGAAAACCTTTTTGCGACAATTCTAGCTTTGTAGATAGTAACACTACTATCAGCGTCCGTCTTCCTCTTGAAGATCCATTTATTCTCAATTGCTTGCTGATCATCGGGCAAGTCAACCAAAGTCCAAACTTTGTTCTCATACATGGATCATATCTCAGATTTCATGGCCTCAAACCATTTCGCGGAATCTGGGCTCATCATTGCTTCCTCATAGTTCGTAGGTTCATCATGGTCTAGTAACATGACTTCCAGAACATGATTACCATACCATTCTGGTGCGGATCTTACTCTGGAAGACCTACGAGGTTTGGTAGTAACTTGATCTGAAGTTTGATGATCATCATCATTAACTTCCTCACTTATTGGTGTAGGAATCACTGGAACTGATTTCTGTGATGAACTACTTTCCAATAAGGGAGAAGGTATAATTACCTCATCAAGTTCTACTCTCCTCCCACTCACTTATTTCGAGAGAAACTCCTTCTCTGGAAAGGATCCATTTTAGCAACGAATGTCTTGCCTTCGGATCTGTGATAGAAGGTGTACCCAACAATTTCCTTTGGGTATGAAGACGCACTTCTCCGATTTGGGTTCGAGCTTATCAGGATGAAACTTTTTCACATAAGCATCGCAGCCCCAAACTTTAAGAAACAACAGGTTAGGTTTACTGCTAAACCATAGTTCATACAGTGTCGTTTCAACGGATTTAGATGGTGCCCTATTTTAAAATGTGAATGCAGCTGTCTCTAATGCATAACCCCAAAACGATAGTGGTAAAGAGATATCATAGATCGCACCATATCAAATAAAGTGCGGTTACGACGTTCGGACACACCATAACGATGTGGTGTTCCAGGTGGCGTGAGCTGTGAAACTATTCCACATTGTTTTAATTGAAGACCAAACTCGTAACTCAAATATTTGTCTCCGCGATCAGATCGCAGAAACTTTATTTTCTTGTTACGATGATTTTTCCACTTCACTCTGAAATTCTTTGAACCTTTCAACTATTTCAGACTTATGTTTCATCAAGTAGATATACCCATATCTGCTCAAATCATCTTGTGAAGGTCAGAAAACAACGATGCTTGCCACGAGCATCAGCACTCATTGGATCGCATACATTGGTATGTATTATTTCCAATAAGTCAGTAGCTCGTTCCATTGTTCCGGAGAACGGAGTTTTAGTCATCTTGCCCAAAAGGCACAGTTCGCAAGTATCAAGTGATTCATAATCAAGTGATTCCAAAATTCCATCAGTATGGAGTTTCTTCATGCGCTTTACACCAATATGACCTAAACGGCAGTGCTACAAACAAGTTGCACTTATCATTATTAACTTTGCATCTTTTGGTTTCAATATTATGATTATGTGTATCACTACGATCGAGATCCAACAAACTATTTTCATTGGGTGTGTAACCATATAAGGTTCTATTCATGTAAACAGAACAACAATTTATTCTCTTACTTAAATGAATAATCGTATTACAATAAACATGATCAAATCATATTCATGCTCAACGCAAACACCAAATAACACTTATTTAGGTTCAACACTAATCCCGAAAGTATAGGGAGTGTGTGACGATGATCATATCAATCTTGGAACCACTTCCAACACACATCGTCACTTCACCCTTAACTAGTCTCTGTTTATTCTGCAACTCCCGTTTCGAGTTACCAATCTTAGCAACTGAACTAGTATCAAATACTGAGGGTTTGCGATAAACACTAGTAAAGTACACATCAATAACATGTATATCAAATATACTTATGTTCACTTTGCCATCCTTCTTATCCGCCAATCACTTGGGGTAGATCCGCTTCCAGTGACCAGTCCCTTTGCAGTAGAAACACTTAGTCTCAGGCTTAGGATCAGACTTGGGCTTCTTCACTTGAGCAGCAACTTGCTTGTTGTTCTTCTTGAAGTTCCCCTTCTTCCTTCTGCCCCTTTTCTTGAAACTAGTGGTCTTGTCTACCATCAACACTTGATGTTTTTCTCGATTTCTACCTTCATCAATTTCCGCATTACGAAGAGCTTGGGAATCGTTTCCGTTATCCCTTGCATGTCATAGTTCATCACGAAGTTCTACTAAGTTGGTGATGGTGACTAGAGAATTCTGTCAATCACTATCTTATCTGGAAGATTAACTCCCACTTGATTCAAGCGATTGTAGTACTCAGACAATCTGAGCACATGCTCACTAGTTGAGCGATTCTCCTCCATCTTTTAGCTATAGAACTTGTTGGAGACTTCATATCTCTCAACTCGGGTATTTGCTTGAAATATTAGCTTCAACTCCTGGAACATCTCATATGGTCCATGACATTCAAAACGTCTTTGAAGTCCCGATTCTAAGCCGTTTAAGCATGGTCCACTTAAACTATCAAGTAGTCATCATATTGAGCTAGCCAAACGTTCATAACGTCTGCATTTGCTCCTGCAATAGGTCCGTCACCTAGCGATGCATTAAGGACATAATTCTTCTGTGCAGCAATGAGGATTTAACCTCAGATCACGGATCAAATCCGCAACATTGCTACTAACATTTTTCAACACAATTTTCTCTAGGAACATATCAAAATAAACACAGGGAAGCAACAACGCGAGCTATTGATCTACAACATGATTTGCAAAATACTACCAGGACTAAGTTCATGATAAATTTAAGTTCAATTTAATCATATTACTTAAGAACTCCCACTTAGATAGACATCCCTCTAATCCTCTAAGTGATCACGTGATCCAAATTAACTAAACCATGTCCGATCATCACGTGAGATGGAGTAGTTTCATCGGTGAACATCATTATGTTGATCATATCTACTATATGATTCACGCTCGACCTTTCGGTCTCCGTGTTCCGAGGCCATATCTGCATATGCTAGGCTCGTCAAGTTTAACCTGAGTATTCTGCGTGCGCAACTGTTTTGCACCCGTTGTATTTGAACGTAGAGCCTATCACACCCGATCATCACGTGGTGTCTCAGCACGAAGAACTTTTGCAACGGTGCATACTCAGGGAGAACACTTCTTGATAATTTAGTGAGAGATCATCTTATAATGCTACCGTCAATCAAAGCAAGATAAGATGCATAAAAAGATAAACATCGCATGCAATCAATATAAGTGATATGATATGGCCATCATTATCTTGTGCTTGTGATCTCCATCTCCGAAGCACCGTCATGATCACCATCGTCACCGGCGCGACACCTTGATCTCCATCGTAGCATCGTTGTCGTCTCGCCAATCTTATGCTTCCACGACTATCACTACCGTTTAGTAATAAAGTAAAGCATTACATCGCGATTGCATTGCATACAATAAAGCGACAACCATATGGCTCCTGCCAGTTGCCGATAACTTGGTTACAAAACATGATCATCTCATACAATAAAATTCAGCATCATGCCTTGACCATATCACATCACAACATGACCTGCAAAAACAAGTTAGACGTCCTCTACTTTGTTGTTGCATGTTTTACGTGGCTGCTACGGGCTTAAGTAAGAACCAATCTCACCTACGCATCAAAACCACAACGATAGTTTGTCAAATAGACTCCGTTTTAACCTTCGCAAGGACCGGGCGTAGCCATACTTGGTTCAACTAAAGTTGGAGAGGCAGTCGCCCGCAAGCCATCTCTGTGCAAAGCACGTCGAGGGAACCGGTCTCGCGTAAGCGTACGCGTAAGGTTGGTCCGGGTCGTCTCGTCCAACAATACCGCTGAACCAAAATATGACATGCTGGTAGGCAGTATGACTTGTATCGTCCACAACTCACTTGTGTTCTACTCGTGCAAATAACATCAACATCATTAACCTAGGCTCGGATGCCACTGTTGGGTTTCGTAGTAATTTCAAAATTTTTCCTACGCACACACAGGATCATGTGATGCATAGCAACGAGAGGAGAGTGTTGTCTACGTACCCAACGCAGACCGACTGCGGAAGCAATGACACGACGTAGAGGAAGTAGTCGTACGTCTTCACGATCCAACCGATCAAGCACCGAAACTACGGCACCTCCGAGTTCGAGCACACGTTCAGCTCGATGACGATCCCCGGACTCCGATCCAGCAAAGTGTCGGGGAAGAGTTTCGTCAGCACGACGGCGTGGTGACGATCTTGATGAACTACAGCAGCAGGGCTTCGCCTAAACTCCGCTACAGTATTATCGAGGAATATGGTGGCAGGGGGCACCGCACACGGCTAAGGAATCGATCACGTGGATCAACTTGTGTCAACTTGTGTGTTTAGAGGTGCCCCTGCCTCCGTATATAAAGGATGGAGGAGGAGAAGGCCGGCCAAGGCAAAGGTGCGGCCAGGATAGGGAGTCCTACTAGGACTCCAAGTCCTAGTAGGAGTCCACCAAGAGGGGAGGAAGGGAGAAGGAATAGGAGGAGAAGGAGAGGTGGCCGGCCCCCTTTTCCCTAGTCCAATTCGGACTAGAGGGGAGGGGGGGCGCAGCCTTTTTCTCCTCTTCCCACTAAAGCCCATCAAGGCCCAATACTCTTCCCCGTATTCCCGTAACCCCCCGGTACTCCGGAAAATACCCGAATCACTCGGAACCTTTCCGAACTCCGAATATAGTCGTCCAATATATAGATCTTTACGTCTCGACCATTTCGAGACTCCTCGTCATGTCCCCGATCTCATCCGGGACTCCGAACTCCTTCGGTACATCAAAACTCATAAACTCATAATATAACTGTCATCGAAACCTTAAGCGTGCGGACCCTACGGGTTCGAGAACAATGTAGACATGACCAAGACACGTTTCCGGTCAATAACCAATAGCGGGACCTGGATGCCCATATTGGCTCCTACATATTCTACGAAGATCTTTATCGGTCAGACCGCATAACGACATACGTTGTTCCCTTTGTCATCGGTATGTTACTTGCCCGAGATTTGATCGTCGGTATCCAATACCTAGTTCAATCTCGTTACCGGCAAGTCTCTTTACTCGTTCCGTAATACATCATCTCACAACTAACATATTAGTTGTAATGCTTGCAAGGCTTATGTGATGTGTATTACCGAGAGGGCCCAGAGATACCTCTCCGACAATCGGAGTGACAAATCCTAATCTCGAAATACGCCAACCCAACATCTACCTTTGGAGACACCTGTAATGCTCCTTTATAATCACCCAGTTACGTTGTGACGTTTGGTAGCACCCAAAGTGTTCCTCTGGTAAACGGGAGTTGCATAATCTCATAGTCATAGGAACATGTATAAGTCATGAAGAAAGCAATAGCAACATACTAAACGATCAGGTGCTAAGCTAATGGAATGGGTCATGTCAATCAGATCATTCAACTAATGATGTGACCTCGTTACTCAAATAACAACTTATTGTTCATGGTCAGGAAACATAACCATCTTTGATTAACGAGCTAGTCAAGTAGAGGCATACTAGTGACACTTTGTTTGTCTATGTATTCACACATGTATTATGTTTCCGGTTAATACAATTCTAGCATGAATAATAAACATTTATCATGAAATAAGGAAATAAATAATAACTTTATTATTGCCTCTAGGGCATATTTCCTTCACATTTACCTTGATGACATACCTTGCAGCTCTTGGGTATTTGATAACGGATCGGTTGTTCATATTTGCAACTCGATGTAGGGGCTGGTAAGAACTAGGCATGTGACACAAGGGGAGATTGACATCAGGGTCGGCAACAAAGCAAGAGTTGCTACGTTGGAAGTCGGCACGATGCAGCTCTAGCTTCCTTCTGGATTTATTTTTGAATTGAATAATTGTTATTACATTCCTGCACTTAGTCAGAACACTATTTCTGCCTCATGCTTGATGAGTCAGGGTTATGAATTCAATTTAAAGGACAATGGTTGTTCGTTGTATTTGAATGGTATGTTCCACGGCTATGCACCCACTGTTGATGGGCTATTTATATTGAATCTAGAACAGGAATCGGTCTATAATGTGAATGTCAAGAGGCATAAGCCTAATGAGATAAATCCGACATACTTCTGGCATTGCCGGCTTAGACACATTAGTCTGAAACGCATGAAGAAGTTCCATGGTGATGGACTCCTAACTTCGGTCGACTTTGGGTCGTTCAAGACATGCGAATCATGCTTGCTCGGCAAGATGACTAAGTCTCCTTTCACAAAGAGTTGCGAGTGGGCATCTGAGCTATTGGAACTTATACATAGTGATGTGTGTGGTCCAATGAGCACAACTGCCAGAGGTGGCTATCAGTACTTTGTGACTTTTACCGACGACTTGAGTAGATATGGATATATCTATTTGATGAGGCACAAATCGGAAACTTTTGAAAAGTTCAAAGAGTTTCAGAACGAGGTTGAGAATCAGCGCGGCAAGACTATAAAGCTTCTCCGATCTGATCGTGGAGGTGAGTACATGAGCTAGGAGTTTGATGATCATCTAAAAAGCCGAGGTATAGCACCTCAGCTCACGCCTCTGCGTATGCCACAGAGAAATGACGTATCAGAACGGAGTAATCATACCTTGTTGTACATGGTTCGATCTATGATGAGCAAATCGGATTTACCCTTGTCATTCTGGGGATACGCTCTAGAAACTACAGCTTTCACTCTTAACAGGGTACCATCAAAATCCATAGATAAGACACCACATGAGATGTGGACTAGGAAGACTCCCAATTTGTCTTTTCTAAAGATTTAGGGTTGTGAAGCATTTGTCAAGCAACTTACGTCAGACAAGCTTACACCCAAGTCAGATAAATGCATATTCGTGGGATATTCGAGGGAAACCTTGGGATATAGCTTCTACAACCAGGAAGAGAACAAAGTGTTTGTTGCTCGGAACGGTGTTTTCCTTGAGAAAGAGTTTCTCAGTCGGGAGGCCAGTGGGAGAACGGTCCAACTCGAAGAAATTCGAGTACCACTCGGGGACGGCTCGACGAGTGATGAGATCATATCGGAGTCTGTTAGGGAACCCGTAGTGGAAGTGGCACCAGAACCACGGAGGTCGAAAAGATTGCGCAGAGTGCATGATGTATTGTTGCTAGAAAGTGACGAGCTGGCCACATATGCGGAAGCGATGGTGAGCCTGGATTCCGAGGCATGGCTAGAGGCCATGAGATCCGAGTTAAAGTCCATGGATGAAAATCAAGTCTGGGACTTGGTTGATCTGCCACCTGGCGTAAAGGCCATTGTCTGCAAATGGGTCTTTAAAAACAAAACTGATGTGGATGGAAATGTTCAGATCCATAAAGCTCGGCTTGTCGCTAAAGGTTATGGACAAGTTCAAGGAATTGACTACGATGAGGCTTACTCGCCGGTAGCGAAGCTGAAGTCGGTGAGGATCGTACTAGCTATAGCTACATATTTCGATTATGAGATATGGCAGATGGATGTCAAAACGGCTTTCCTTCATGGAAATTTAACCGAGGGCGTGTATATGATACAGCCTGAGGGTTTTGTCGATCCGACTAGCACTAGTAAAGTATGCAAGCTCAAGAGATCCATTTATGGGTTGAGGCAAGCATCTCGGAGTTGGAACATTCGTTTTGATGAGGTCATCGCTGGTCTCGGTTTCATCAAAAGCGATGAGGACGCTTGTTTATACAAGCAATTAAGTGGGAGCTCGATTGTGTTTTTGATCTTGTATGTGGATGACATACTACTGATCGGAAATGATGTTTCGATGCTGAACTCGTTCAAGGAATCATTGAATGAGAAGTTTTCAATGAAGGACCTTGGTGAGGCAGTTTACATTTTAGGCATCAAGATCTATAGAGATAGATCGAGGAGGCTGCTCGGCTTGAGCCAAAGCACGTACGTAGATAAAGTGTTGAAGCGGTTCAACATGAGTGAGGCCAAGAAAGGGTTCTTGCCTATCTCACATGGTATAAGGCTAAGCGAGACTCAAAGTCCTTCAACATCTGATGAGCAAAGTAGGATGAGTTGGATTCCATATGCCTCGGCAATTGGATCCATCATGTATGCCATGATATGTACACGAACTGATGTTGCTTTTTGCAATAAGCCTAACAAGTAGATACCAGGCTAGCCCAGGTGAGAGTCACTGGGCAGCGGTAAAGACTATTTTGAAGTACCTGAAAAGGACTAAAGAGACGTTCCTAGTTTATGGAGGTGAGGAAAAGCTCGTCATAAGGGGTTACGCTGATGCTAGTTTCCAAACCAATAGAGATGATTGTCGATCACAGTCCGGATTCGTGTATGTCATGAACGGAGGAGCAGTGAGCTGGATGAGTTCCAAGCAAGATACGATGGCCGATTCTACGACAGAAGCCGAATACATTGCGGCTTGTGAAGCTGCAAAGGAAGGTGTTTGGATCCGGAACTTTCTGGATGATCTTGGTATTTTCCCAGCCTCGGTAAAACCATTGGACCTTTATTGTGATAATTCTGGTGCCATCGCACAAGCCAAGGAGTCAAGGGATCACCACAAGACCAGACACATAGATCGGAAATATCACCTGATACGGAAGATCGTAAAGAATGGTGATGTTGAGTTATGCAAAATTCACACAGATGCAAATGTTGCATATCCGTTGACTAAGCCGCTTCCACAGTCCAAGCATGAGGGGCACATTAGAGCTATGGGCATTTGATGTCTATTTTACTGACTCTAGTGCAAGTGGGAGACTGTTGGAGATGTGCCCTAGAGGAAATCATGTATGATGATATTTCCTATGTGTTTATGAATAAAGATAGTCCTTGGGCATTATCAATGATGTGTATCAGCAAGTACGTGACTTGTTTGTGGGACTATGCATTGTATGATGAACATCCTAAAAGGTCCCTAGTCGAAAGGGCTGTGTGGACGCGCAGCCGACTAGACTAGCATATGGCACGGTCAATGGCTTGGTCTCACTAGCCATGGAGCATTGGATGCTAACTGGATAATATGGACTCGGAAGGATCTGGTCGGATTCGACGTAGTCGGATCCGAGTTGAGATAAGGTCCGAGTCGGACAAACCCAACTATGAGACGAAACGATATGTCATCTGTGAGTCTCTAGTACAACATACGTTCTACGCCCTAAGACCTGAGCTAGCGCATGTACTCGGGATGGTGACAGACTTGCTTTGGGCCAACCAAACGCTACTCCGTGACTGGGTAGCTACAAAGGTAGGTTTCGGGCTTGTCCCGACCCATGCTGCGAGACATGGTCGAGCAAGATGGGATTTGCCCCTCCGATCAGGAGAGATATACTCTGGGCCCCTCGTGTGATCCGACCAGGATAAGCATGGCCATGAGAGAAGGATCATGAGATAATCTGGTTTATGGTCGGCATCACTGGAACGAGAAAGAGGTCAGGCTAGCACAAGGATGACAGACTCGCCTTGAGCCCGACAACATATATCGTGTGTGAGGGAGTCCTGGATTAGGGGGTCTCCGGATAGCCGGACTATCTCCATTGGCCGGACTGTTAGACTATGAAGATACAAGATTGAAGACTTCGTCTCGTGTCTAGATGGGACTCTACTTGGCGTGGAAGGAAAGCTAGGCAATACGGATATGGATATCTCCTCCTTTGTAACCGACCTTGTGTAACCCTAACCCTCTCCGGTGTCTATATAAACTGAAGGGTTTTAGTCCGTAGGACAGCAATCACAACATACAATCATACCATAGGCTAGCTTCTAGGGTTTAGCCTCTCTGATCTCATGGTAGATCTACTCTTGTACTACCCATATCATCAATATTAACCAAGTAGGACGTAGGGTTTTACCTCCATCAAGAGGGCCCGAACCTGGGTAAAACATTGTATCGCGTGCCTCCTGTTACCATCCGGCCTAGACGCATAGTTCGGGACCCCCTACCCGAGATCCGCCAGTTTTGACACCGACATTGGTGCTTTCATTGAGAGTTCCTCTGTGTCGTCGCCGTTAGGCTTGATGGTTCCTACTATCATCGATAGCGATGCGGTCCAGGGTGAGACTTTTCTCCCCGGACAGATCTTCGTATTCGGCGGCTTTGCACTGCGGGCTAATTCGCTTGGCCATCTGGAGCAGATTGAAATTACGCCCCTGGCCGTCAGGTCGGATTTGGAAGTTTGAACTACACGGCCGACATCTGCAAAGACTTGATCTTCGATTGATTCGAGCCGCAGCCGGACGCGCCGCACTGTCATGATGGGTATGACCTAGCTCTGCCGTCGAACAGTACCCTAGAGGCCGCGCCCGCATCAGCTCCGACCCTTAGCTCAGAGCCAACTGCGCCAATCGAGGATGGGTGGTTAGACACCGCCTCAGGGGCTGCAGTCTCAACGGCGATCAAGCCGAACACCAGCATAATCCTCTGCGCAGCCCATGACTCCAAGGTGCCGGACTCTTTTTTTGACTCCGAACCGCCCGCGCCCCTGCCAATCGAATCCGATTGGGCGCCGATCATGGAATTCACCGCCGCGGATATCTTTCAGCACTCGCCCTTCAGCGACATTCTGAATTCACTAAGGTCTCTCTCTTTGTCAGGAGAGCCCTGGCCGGATTATGGCCAATAAGATTGGGATGCAGACGACGAAGAAATTCGATGCCCACCCACCACCCACTTAATAGCCACTATCGATGACTCAACCGACATGCTTGACTTTGACTCCAAAGACATCGATGGTATGGACGACGATGCGGGAGGCGAAGAGGAACCACCGCCCACAGGGCGCTGGACGTCCACCTCATCATATGATGTATACATGGTGGACACACCAAAAGAAGACGACGACGAGGAACGGAAGGACGCACCAAAGGCTTGTTCCCTCGAGAAGCAGTCAAAGCGGCGGCGCATGCGTCGCCCCAAATCCCACCTCGGCAGAAATAACAATCATACAGACCCAGCGTTGGAGCAGGGAGAACCATTGCCGGACCACGACAATATGGAGAATCAAACCGAATAAACCAATTCTATTAAAGATAATAGTCCGGATAACATAACGCCGGACAGGCACCCGGAGCAGCAGAATGCCCGTCAAAGGCTTGTTGCCACCGCGAGGAGTCTGAAAAAGCAGAAGCAAAGGCTCAAGGCTGCGCAGGACACACTCCAAATCAGATGGAGTAAAGTACTCAACACATCAGCGAAGTACGGCGACAATCGCCCCACCAAGAGCTACCCAAAGTGGAAGTTGCTACCTGAATTCGATGAGGAGGCCTCAGACCCCCCACAACCAAAAATCAAAACGGCCACCTGGCCGGATAGACGACCTCACAGCCAACATAGAGCGGCAAACAACGCCACTCACAAGCCAATACGCGATCCACGCGAGGGCTCGCACCAAAAGGATGGTGCAACCAGATCCATCTATGGACCACACAAGCGCGCCCCAGCATACGATGTAACACAACAAACATCCGAACAACGCGGTACACCCAGATATAGGGGTGCCGCACACCCCCTATGTTTCACCAATGAGGTGTTGGACCATGAATTTCCAGAGGGATTCAAACCCATAAACATAGAGGCAACGACGGAACAACAAACCCTGGGGTCTGGATTGAGGACTATATCCTCCATATCCATATGGCTCGAGGAGATGATCTCCATGCCATCAAGTACTTAACCCTCAAGCTCAAAGGGCCAGCTCGTCACTGGCTTAAAAGCCTCCCCTAAAACTCCATTGGAAGCTGGGAAGAGCTCGAAGACGCTTTTTGGGCAAATTTTCAAGGGACTTATGTCCGACCTCCGGACGCGGATGATTTGAGTCATATAACTCAACAGCCCGGAGAGTCAGCCCGAAAGCTTTGGAACAAGTTTCTTACTAAAAAGAACCAAATTGTTGACTGTCCGGACGCCGAAGCCTTGGCAGCTTTTAAGCATAGCGTCCGTGACGAATGGCTTGCCAGACACCTCGCCCAAGAAAAGCCGAGAACAATGGCAGCATTAACAATCCTCATGACCCGCTTTTCCATGGGTGAGGATAGCTGGCTAGCCAGATGCAGCACCAGTGACCCCAGTACATCTGAAGTTAGAGATGGAAACGGGAAATCACGGCGCAACAGCAATAACAAACTCCGGAATAAAGAAGACAGCATGAAGAGCACAGTAGTAAATGCCGGATTCAAAAGCTCTCGGCCAGGTCAGCAAAAGCCGCCCTCTAAAGGCGCCAGAGATGAACTGTCCAGCCTAAACAAAATTCTAGACCAAATATGTCAGATCCATAGCACCCCTGGTAAACCCACTAATCATACCCACATAGAATGTTGGGTCTTCAAGCAGTCCGGCAAGCTCAACGCCGTACACAAGGGGGAGGATACACCAAGCGAAGACGAGGATGAGCCTCTCAAGCAAGACACTGGGGAACAAAAGAAATTTCCACCAGAAGTCAAAATAGTAAACGTGTTACACGTGATCAAGGGGAGAAACAAAACAACACTCCCAGAAAAATATGCCCAAAGGCATATCACCGCGGAGTCCTGCCACTGGTCGTCTCAACCGATCACTTTCGACCATCGTGATTACTCAGCAAGTATCCGACGTGCAGGATGGGCTGCCCTGGTATTAGACCCAATAATTGACGGATACCACTTCACACGAGTCCTGATGGACGGTGGCAGCAGTCTCAACCTGATATACCAGGATACAATCCGTGAAATGGGGATAGACCCAACGAAAATTTGCCATAGCAATACTACCTTTAAAGGAGTAACGCCAGGCCCAGGGGCTCATTGCATGGGCTCCCAGCTACTAAAGGTTATATTCAGCTTCCCCGATAACTTCCATAGCGAACATTTAACCTTCCACATCACTCCATTCCAAAGTGGCTATCAAACACTACTTGGACGCGAAGCTTTTGCTCGCTTTAATGCAATACCACATTACGCTTCCCTGACGCTCAAGATGCCCGGTCCACGCGGCATCATTATAGTGAACAGAAGTATTAAGCGATCTTTGCGCGCCGAAGAGAATGCGACTGCCTAGGCAGCCGCACACTAAAAACGGCCTCACCAACTAAAGCATTTGATAGGTCGTCAAGACCACGGACGCGGTTAGACGAGTCCGGCGCTGCTATATGTAATTTGTACCGGATTGATGGCCACACCCCTATTACAAATACAAGGGGCTCAACGCGCGCAGACAAGTGGCAATTTCTACTCATTTTTAGTTATACGTGGTTTCTTTAAAAACTATCTTTTTGCACGACAACTTTTTCACCTAAGTCACTCTCTTTTACAGATGATCATCATGCTACACCCGTCCAGGATATGGCACAACGGAGACACAGGCGCAGACGTGCAGCAGGGACCCGCTCCAAGGATTCTTTTTAGATTAAGACCCTGCGTAAACCTTTTTTTACTGTCTCTTGTTGATACACATCCCTCGAATTCTCAGCACAATTGAGAAGGATGCTGACGTCTTGGCATGTGGCCACGTCAGAATAATGCACATACCTGGACACAAGGGGCTTCTTACAAAGGGCACTATTTAGGCCCGATTTACACCATAAAGACCGAATACCTTAGGGAGTGTTCGGCATCGCGAGTTTAGCCTCATATGCATCAGCTCCGAATCATTGTCTTTGGTCAAATGTTGGGTTTGCCCGGCTCCTATGTTTTGGTGCCTTACGTTCCGCTTTATCGGCTAAGGCAGGACCAGGAGAACTACTGCGATTGTGCCCTGGTTCATCCGGATGAGCACCTTAGTAGAGAAAGCCGAAAACTGACTGTCATGATATAGCGTGAGACTGGTCAACCACTCGATGACCTATCGGAATGTTAGAATTCCTCCGCCTTAACAAAGGGCCGTTTTCCGGCTAGGCATGTACGCACCCTGAGATCGGGAGAGTGCGGAGCCACCAGGGGCTATCTAGTAGCCCCACTGTCAAACTCCTATGGCTAAGTGAAAGTGTTAAAGCATTATAGTCCGGTTGCCTCGTTCGCTGCGCTATCACCTCCTTAATAGGACCAAGGCGTTGGGTTAAGTGTGAACACACGTTTTTTGCGAGCACCTCCGCATTATATGCATGGGGGTTGAAGCCGACGACTGCAATCTTTCAAGTTATATACATATATACGCAAACGGCCGCACAGGAGGCATCACATTACTTTCCGGCAAAAGTATAAATACAGCCTTACTATATTTTATAAAAACTTTGTGTTTACAATGGGAATACATGTCATTCAAACATAATATTCTTCGAGCACTGGGACTCTATCAAACGAGCACCCTCAAGAACCTCTTGAAAATAGTGCTCGGCAGCCACTCGGCCTATGGCCGAACCTTGCGCCGCAACAGTGGTAGCATCCATCTCCGCCCAGTATGCCTTGACACGGGAAAAGGCCATCCGCGAGCCTTCTATGCACGCCGACCTCTTCATCGCGTTGATGCGCGATACCGCACCAAGGAACTGCTGCACTAAGCTGAAATAGCTGTTCGGCTTCGGCTTCTCCGGCCACAAATGATCTACAATAGACCTCATGGCGAGTCTAGACAACCTATTAAGTTCGGCCCATTTGGCTAGCTGATCAGTCAAGGGAAGTGGACGCTCTGGAACGTTGAATTGCGACCAGAATAGCTTGTCCACTTCATGATCTGATTGATCTTGGAAGTATTCGACCGCATCGACATCGCTCGCCGCCAAGTCCATATATGCGTCTGCCAAACTCCATAGCCGATCCAGAGGGGTATACCGCGAATCTCCGAACTTCCTCCGCAGCAGAAAGGGCTTCCCAGCCGCAATATCCCCGGCTTCGCGCATCTCCTCCTTCTTCGCCCTCATAGCAGAGCGACTGTCTTTGGTCGCCATAGTGGCCTTCTCAAGGTCCGCTGCCTTCACTCGGTTCTCTTCTTCAAGGAACTGGCAACGGTCGGCAGTGCCTTTTAATTCTACGGCCATCTTGGCCATCTTTTCTTTGCTTTCGCAATGGGCGGCCTTCTCGGCTCTTAACTCTTCGGCCGCCTTCAAGGCAGCTGCATTACTAACCCTCGCTTGTTCCTTGGCTCGGGCGAGTTCCGCCCGAAGGGTCTCCAAGGTGGCAGCTCCGTCTGCAGTCACAACATATTAAAGATACTGGCATCATGCCACACTTACTGTGTGACATTCACCAGAAAACATTACTTACCCTGTGATTCATCAAGCCGCTCGTTAACAAGCTCGATGTCGGCGTCTGCCGCATCCAGTTGCCGTTTTAATTCGGCAAACTCACTAGTCCGGCCAGCCACCAGAGCCTCCACCACCTGCACATAAAGGCAATTTAGTTATTGCTTGGGACTATGATCCTATGTTCGCCGCTGTTCCCGACGACAACCAGAGTCTCAGGGGCTACTATCTACACATGGCACACCTAACATGTGCGGTACTATCACATATTATCTCACGTACCTCAAAGCCTGTCAGTAGACTCATAAAGGCTTCATGTAATCCGCTTTCGGCGGACGAAATTATTTCCATCACCGTACCCATCAATGTACGGTGTTCTTCTGAGATGGTCGCTCACCCCAACAGCTCCCTCAGAACGTCCGACCGCATACCAGACGGTGCCAGACTCTTTTGTTTGCTCTCTTCGAGAGCCGGACGCTGGGGACTTCGGGGGTCTATGGGATTATCTTCTGGCCGCACCGGATCCGGAGAGGCCCTCCGTGACGACACGTCGGGGTCGCCCGCTTCTTGAGCGGAGGAGTCTGAGGGAGGTGTTTCGCTTTCCATCATCTCTAGAAGAAGATCCCCCGAAGACGAGCTCAGCTGAGAAGGGCTAAGACCCGAACTGCAAGATATATGCAGCAGTTATTTTCTCAGAAGAAAGATAGTATACCTTCACTATTAAAACATTTTTTGGATCACTTATGACTCGTTGGAGGGCTGATCCCCCCGCGGACTTTGTGCGGCAAGAGCACCCCCCGAGGCAGGACCCTCTGTTGGAGACTTCTTCTCTCGTTTGGAGGCCTCGGCTTCCGGATCCTCGAAAACAGTCCTCTTCCTCCCCCGGTTATCCTTCTTTAAGGAGGCGCTCATTCCCTCGGTTGGAACTGGCGGCGATGGGGGCCCGCTTCCGCCCATATTATTCCCCCCTGTATCTTCCTTCGAGGGCTCCGGGCAAGATGCGAGCTCGAGCATCTTTTCCAACACCGGATTTTCCAAACCCTCAGGGAGGGGGCCTGAGGGAGTCCTGGATTAGGGGGTGTCCGGATGGTCGGACTATACCTTCAGCCGGACTCCTGGACTATGAAGATACAAGATTGAAGACTTCGTCTCGTGTCCGGAAGGGACTTTCCTTGGCGTGGAAGGCAAGCTTGGCAATACGGATATGTAGATCTCCTACCGTTGTAACCGACTTTGTGTAACCCTAACCCTCTCCGGTGTCTATATAAACCAGAGGGTTTTAGTCCGTAGGACAACATACAGAACAACAATCATACCATATGCTAGCTTCTAGGGTTTAGCCTCTCCGATCTTGTGGTAGATCTACTCTTGTACTACCCATATCATCAATATTAATCAAGCAGGACGTAGGGTTTTACCTCCATCAAGAGGGCCCGAACCTAGGTAAAACTTCGTGTCCCTTGCCTCCTGCTACCATCCGGCCTAGACGCACAGTTCAGGACCCCCTACCCGAAATCCGCCGGTTTTGACACCGACATTGGTTCTTTCATTGAGAGTTCCTCTATGTCATCGCCGTCAGGCTTGATGGCTCCTACGATCATCAATAGCGATGCAGTCCAGGGAGAGACCTTCTTCCCCGGACAGATCTTCGTCTTCGGCGGCTTCGCACTGCGGGCCAATTCACTTGGCCATCTAGAGCAGATCGAAAGCTATGCCCCTGGCCATCAGGTCAGATTTGGAAGTTTAAACTAATTGGCTGACATCCGCGGGGACTTGATCTTCGACGGATTCGAGCCACTGCCGCGCGCGCCGCACTGTCACGACGAGCATGATCTAGCTCTGCTGCCGAACAGTGCCCTGGAGGCCGCACCCGCATCGGCTTCGACCCTTAATTCGGAGCCAACTACGCCGATCGAGGATGGGTGGTTGGACGCCGCCTCAGGGGCTGTGATCCCAACGGTGATCAAGCCGAACACCAGCCCTGCACTCCGCGAGACTCGTGACTCCAAGGAGCCGGACTCCGAACCGGACTCCGAACCCTCCGCGCCCCTGCCGATCGAATCCGATTGGGCACCGATCATGGAGTTTACTGCCACGGACATCTTTCAGCACTCGCCTTTCGGCGATATTTTGAAGACACTAAAGTCTCTCTCTTTATCAGGAGAGCCCTGGCCGGACTACGGTCAACAAGGTTGGGATACGAACGATGAAGAAATTCAAAGCCCACCCACCACCCACTTTGTAGCCACTGTCGACGATTTAACCGACATGCTCGACTTCGACTCCGAAGACATCGACGGTATGGACGCCGATGCAGGAGATGATGAAGAACCAGTGCCTATTGGGCCCTGGAAAGCCACCTTGTCATATGACATATACATGGTGGACACCCCAAAACAAGGAGATGGCGATGGAACAGCGGAGGATGACCCCTCCAAGAAATAGCCTAAGCGCCGACGTCAGCAGCGCCGCTCAAAATCCGGCCAAAGCAAATACGGTGATTCCAGCACGGGAGATAATAATACTCCGGAGAGTGCCGAAGAAAACCCCCTCCAGCAAGATTCAGCACAGGAGGATGGAGAAGCCAGCCCTCATGAGAGAGCGGCGGACAGAGAGGTCGAGGACGATAATTGTATGCCTCCCTCCGAAGACGAGGCAAGCCTCGACGACGATGAATTCGTCGTGCCAGAGGATCCCGTCGAGCAAGAGCGTTTTCAACGCAGGCTTATGGCCACGGCAAGAAGCCTCAAGAAAAAACAGCAACAACTTAGAGCTGATCAAGATTTGCTAGTTGACAGATGGACTAAAGTCCTTGCGGCCGAAGAGCATAAACTCGAACACCCCTCCAAGAGCTACCCAAAGCGCAGGTTGCTACCCCGATTAGAGGAGGAAGCACTTAAACCTACATCACCAGCACTTGATACAGCCGACCGGCCACCTCGTGGCCGCGACAGAGAGGCCTCTCGGCCCTCCACTCAAGCCGCACCCCGTGCTAAGGCATGGGAAAATGCGCCTGACCCGCGAGACATGTTGGAGGACAAGGCAAGGCAAACAAGATCAATCTACGGATCGCGTGGGCGCCCCACGACTCGAGACGGTAACCATCACACCGGACACAAATCTGGTAGGGCCGAACACAGTAGACAAAGCTCATTGGAGCTACGTCGTGATATAGCCCAGTACAGAGGTGCCGCACACCCACTATGCTTCACAGACGAAGTAATGGATCATCAAATCCCCGAGGGTTTCAAACCCGTAAACATCGAATCATATGATGGCACAACAGATCCTGCGATATGGATCGAGGATTATATCCTTCATATCCACATGGCCCGCGGCGATGATCTCCACGCCATCAAATACCTCCCACTCAAGCTCAAAGGACCAGCTCGGCATTGGCTTAACAGCTTGCCAGCAGGATCAATCAGTTGTTGGGAGGACCTGGAAGCCGCATTCCTCGACAATTTCCAAGGCACTTATGTGCGACCACCAGACGTTGATGACCTAAGCCACGTAATTCAGCAGCTAGAGGAATCGGCCAGGCAATTCTAGACATGGTTCCTAACAAAGAAAAATCAAATAGTCGATTGTCCGGACGCAGAGGCCCTAGCAGTCTTCAAGCATAATATCCGTGACGAGTGGCTTGCTCGGCACCTTGGACAGGAAAAGCCGAAATCTATGGCAGCACTCACGACACTCATGACCCACTTTTGCGCGGGAGAAGACAGCTGGCTTGCTCGTAGCAACAATATGACCAAGAACCCTGGCACAACAGGTCGTGTCGCAACAAGCAAAAGCGCCGCATTAACGGCGACAATGCTGAGGATACGGTAGTTAATGCTGGATTCAGAGGCTATAAATCCGGTCAGCGGAAAAAGCCATTCAAAAGAAACCCTAGGGGCCCGTCCAGTTTGGACCGAATACTCGACCGCTTGTGCCAGATACATGGCACCCCGAAAAGCCGGCCAATCACACCAACAGGGATTGTTGGGTGTTCAAGCAGGCAGGCAAGTTAAATGCCGAAAATACCGACAAGGGGCTGCATAGCGATGACGACGACGAGCCCCGGCCGCCGAACAACAGTGGACAGAAGGGTTTTCCCCCACAAGTGCGGACGGTGAACATGATATACGCAACCCACATCCCCAAGAGGGAGCGGAAGCACGCGTTAAGGGACGTATACGCGGTAGAGCCAGTCGCCCCAAAGTTCAACCCATGGTCCTCCTGCCCGATCACCTTTGATCGAAGGGACCATCCCACTAGCACCCGTCATGGCGGATTTGCCGCATTGGTTCTAGACCCAATTATTGACAGATTTCATCTCACTAGAGTCCTTATGGACGGCGGCAGCAACCTGAACCTGCTTTACCAGGATACAGTGCGGAAAATGGGCATAGATCCCTCGAGGATTAAGCCCACCAAAACGACCTTTAAAGGCGTAATACCAGGTGTAGAGGCCAACTGTACAGGCTCAGTCACACTTGAAGTGGTCTTCAGATCTCTGGGTAATTTCCGAAGCGAGGAGTTAATCTTCGACATAGTCCCATTCCGCAGTGGATATCACGCACTGCTCGGGCGAACCGCATTCGCCAAGTTCAACGCGGTACCTCACTACGCATACCTTAAGCTCAAGATGCCAGGCCCTTGAGGAGTAATTACGGTCAATGGAAACACCGAATGTTCCCTCCGAACGGAGGAGCACACGGCGGCCGTTGCAGCGGAAGTTCAAAGCAGCCTCTCCAGGCAGTTCTCCAGTCTGGCCATTAAACGTCCGGACACCGTCAAGCGCGCCCGGAGTAACCTATAACAAGACCGCCTGGCACGTTCCGAGCAGGCTTAGCAATACGGCCCCAACCCCAGCCCTCGCAAAAATGCGACGCTAGTGCTTCACGTACATAAATACACTCTAGAAATACCATAGGTACAGGGGGAGGGGCACCATCACGGCATGCCCGAAACACGGCTTAAACCGCACCAGGGGCTGCCGATTTTTTAATTTTCTCTTACTTTTAGGACTCCATTCTTCGGAAGGCCTGTTCGCCAGTTCAATTGCCGCACAAACGATGCAAGAACCAGGGAAGCAGATAAGCCATGCCGCATTACGGAACTAACAGGTGGTCTCTATCACGAGCAGTATACCTGTTTCGCATACCATTCCGCAGCCTGCCCCTGGAACGGACATGTTAAATAGTCCAACCTTTCGCTTATCGCATTATTTGTATCGTTCTGCTTTGATCGCAACCCTTCTTAATAAACAATGCATAGATTTTGTCTATTTTTGCATTACTTTTTTCTACAAATATATGTTCTTTAACGACATGTTGCACCCGTACACTTTGTTACGGCCAAAATACGCCAGGGGCTTTAGTACCCCTCAATATGGTGTGAGAAGTCCGAACACTTTAACAAGTGCGGCACCCCAAACTTATAGCATTATATGCATCGGCTCCGAATCATGTCTTGGGTCAATAGTTGGATTTGCCCGGCTCCTATCTTTTGGTGCCTTACGTTCCATTGTGTCGGCTAAGGTAGCACTAGGAGAACTACTGCGATTCTGCCCCAGTTGAGCTGGGTCGAGCACCTCAGTAGAGAAAGCTAAAACTGACTGTCATGATGAAGCGAGAGTTGGTCGCTGTTCAAGAGGTTTTTCGAGTCCCTAAAGACTTATGCCGCTTAGAGCGAGGAGTCGGCTCTGTCTGGCCAAGGCATGGATAGCGCCCTGAACTCGGTCTTCCGAATACCAGGGGCTTCGCCGAAATTTAAAATTATAGAATTCTATGGCTAAGTGAGAGTGTTCACGCATTATAGTCTGATTGCCTTGTTCGTTGTGCTGAGCGCCTCCCTTGAAGGACCCAAGCATGGGAAAAAGAGCGCTCAGGTTTACCCCCGAACACCCCGGCACTAGCGGCACGGGGGCAGAAGCCGACGACTCGCCATCTCTCAGAATTGATAAACAGCCGCACAGAAGGTAATATTTTAAATTCCAACTGCATTGCTTAGCGCATATGAACAAGTTTTCAGCGCACAGGACAAAATGAGCGAGTTTTACTCAAAAATTACATCCCTGGAACATTCATCCGCCACAAGGCGGGCACCCTTCAGAACATCCGTATAATAATTCTCGGGCTTGCGATGCTCTTTCCCCGGCGGTGGCCCATCCTTCACAAGCTTCTCAGCATCCAGCTTGCCCCAGTGCACCTTAGCATGGGCAAGGGCCCTACGGGCACCTTCAATGCAGAGGGAGTGCTTGATGACTTCAAGCCTTGGACATGCCCCCACCAGCCGCTGCACCAACCTAAAATAGCTCCCAGGCAGAGCCTCTCCAGGCCACAGCCGAACTATGAGGCCCTTCATGGCCTATTCGGCCACCTTGTGGAGCTCGACCAGTTGCTTCAGCTGGTCGCTCAGGGGCACGGGGTGTCCGGCCTCAGCATACTGAGACCAGAACACCTTCTCTGTCGAGCGGCCCTCCTCGGCTTGATAGAATGCAGCGGCATCAGACACACTACAAGGAAGATCTGTGAATGCCCCTGGAGAGCTCCGGATTCGGGTAAGTAACAAGTAACTCACATTTATGTGTTTGCTTTGCATAAAGAATGCCTTACCCAACTCCTGGAGGGTCTTCTGGGATTCGTCCTTGGCAGACTTGGCGTTTTTAATAGCCGCCACGAGCTCGGACGCTCGCGTCTTTGAGTCAAGCTCCAAACTCTCATGTTTTTTCATGAGAACCTGGAGCTCTTGCTGCACCTTGCCAACCTGGGCCTCATACTTCTCCCGCTCGGTGCGCTCCGTGGCCGCCCTCTTCTCGGCCTCGAGCAGCGCTTGCTTAAGGGTCGCCACCTCAGATGTGGCCCCTACAATAGCCACGATAATCCTATCATTTTTTGCAATTGCACTTTTTTATATATATATAAACAAGGTATTTCTTACCTTCCTTGTCCTCAAGCTGCTTCTTGGCACGCCCGAGCTCTTGCTCGGACCGCTCGAAGTTCTGCTTTAGCGTGTCCACTTCCGTAGTCAGTGCGGCGGACTCCAGTAGAGAAGCCTGCATACGCATATTGACTCCTTTTTGTTAGACTCCTGCGAATTTTATTTGATCCTCTATTCGGCTTTTCTTCCCGAATGCCAAACAGAGCATCAGGGGCTACTGTCTATGCGGTAATATTATTTACACATTCTTTACTTACCTCAAAGCCTGTTAAAAGGCTAGTACAAGCTCCAATCAGTCCGCTCTTAGCGGACTGAACCTTCTGGACCACCGCACTCATAATGGTGCAGTGCTCCTCGTCTATGGAGGCGCCTTTGAGCGCCTCCAACAGATTGTCCGGCGCCTCCGGTTGGACGGGGGTCACCGGCACGGTGGGCTTGCTCCCTTGGAAGGAGGCCGCCCGCCGGACTCCGGAACCTTTGAAGGTTCCGGAGCGGTGTCCAGACTAGGGCCGGACTTGGAGCCCTGGGGGTTTTTATCCCCTTTACTCCTGGAGTCCGGGAGGTCGCCTTGCGGCGCCTCCAGGACCACCTCCTCCTGGCTTGGAACCTGTCAGGACAACACTTTGGCGTCGTCCGCAGGGTGGGGGGAGGAAGCCGTCGGAAGCGAATTCACATCCGACGAGTCCAGTGAACCGCTTGACGACGCGTCGAGCCAGTCTTTGGGTGGGCTACATAATCATATTTGACATAAGGGAAAGCTGTGCAATAAAGGAATACTATGAATTACTCTGGTATCCGGATACTTACGATTTCGCCAGGGGCTTGGCCCTGAGCGGCCACTCCTCTCCGCTGTCGTCGACGTCGGTGGAGTAGTTCGGAGGAAGGGTTTTCCCCTTCTTGGACCTTTCGGCCTCCCCAGTGAGGGCGACCTTCCTTTTCTTCTCTCCTCCCGCTGGAGGGGGAGAGGCCTCTTCTTCCTCCTCCTCGTCTTCATGGGAGGAATGCGCCTTGGAGCCGTCGGATGATGAACCCGACACCTCCTGGCGCCGGGCACTTTTTCGAGTCCCCGTGGCCTTCTTCGTGGCCTTCTTCTCCGGCACCACATGGGGTGCCGAAACCAGTAGCTTCGCCAAGCGGGCATCGGCTGGGTCTTTAGGTAAAGGAGCCGGGCAGTCGATCTGTCCGGACTTCGCCTGCCAAACCTGTCAAAGGTAAGGGAGCTTAGATCCCGCATAGAGTTAAACTATGAAAAACTAATACCCTGTAAAAGGTACAAACAACTTACCGCGCTAACGTGACGCTGCGCGCTGAATCCGCGATCCTCGGAAGCGGATGTGGGAGCCTCGGCGCCCTTGAAAAGCACCTTCTAGGCATCTTCGTACGTCGTATCGAAGAGCTTGCTCAGAGTTCGGTGCTGCGCCGGGTTGAACTCCCACAGATTGAAGGCCCGTTGTTGACACGGGAGGATCCGGCGGATGAGCATAACCTGGACTACACTGACAAGCTTGAGCTGCTTGTCCACCAGGGTTTGGATGCATGTTTGCAGTCCAGTCACCTCTCCTTTGCTGCCCCATAACAGGCCCGTCTCCTTCTAGGACGTGAGCCGCGTTGGGGGTCCGGACTAGAACTCGGGGGCTGCTACCCACTCAGGGTCGCACGGCTCGGAGATGTAAAACCACCATGATTGCCACCCCTTCAGGGTCTCCACATAGGAGCCCTCGAGCCATAAGACATTGAGCATCTTGCCCACCATGGCGCCTCCGCACTCCGCCTGGTTGCCACGCACCACCTTTGGCTTGACATTGAAAGTCTTGAGCCATAGGCCGAAATGGGGGCGGATGCAGAGGAAAGCCTCGCACATGACGATAAACGCCGAGATGTTGAGGATGAAGTTCGGGGCCAGATCATGGAAATCCAGGCCGTAGTAGAACATGAGTCCTCGAACAAATGGGTGGATAGGAAAGCCTAGTCCACGAAGGAAGTGGGGATGGAACACTACCCTCTCATGGGGCCTTGGGGTGGGGAGGAGCTGCCCCTCTTCGGGAAGCCGGTACGCAATGTCGTTAGACAAGTATCCGGCCTTCATCAGTTTTTTGATGTGTCCCTCCGTGACGGAGGAGACCATCCACCTGCCTCCCGCTCCGGACATGGCTGGAGAAGGTTGAGGTGGGGAGTGCGGACTTGGGCGCTGGAGCTCGAGTGCGTGAAAATGGATAGGCAAAGGAGGAAGAAGGCGTAGGTGAAAAGGTGGATCCTTATCCCCTTATATGGGTGGACGCAACTACGTGTCCCCACCAGCCTGGTAAAACTCGCTTATCTCCAAGCGCCGTAATCAATAGCGTGGTTGGGTTTCCCACGCCCGTATTGATGAGAATCCCGGAATAAGGGGACATGATCTCTGCTTTAACAAGACGTGCCAAGGAAACCGCCTCGCATGACGCGCTGAGGTGGGATAATAAAATGATTCGGATAAAGGCTTAGCCGTGGTGTGTCACACTACGGAATACGTCAGCAGATTAGATTTGTGTAAATATTATTCTCTCTATGGCAATATGTGGAAACTTATTTTGCAGAGCCAGACACTATCTTGTGTTCAAAATCTTCTATGAAGTACTTGGAGGAGGAACCCGCCTTGCAATGCCGAAGACAATCTGCGCGCCGGACTCGTCGTTATTGAAGCCTGGTTCAGGGGCTACTGAGGGAGTCCTGGATTAGGGGGTGTCTGGATGGCCGGACTATACCTTCAGCCGGACTCCTGGACTATGAAGATACAAGATCGAAGACTTCGTCCCGTGTCCGAAAGGGACTTTCCTTGGCGTGGAAGGCAAGCTTAGCAATACGGATATGTAGATCTCCTACCATTGTAACCGACTTTGTGTAACCCTAACCCTCTTCGGTGTCTATATAAACCGGAGGGTTTTAGTCCGTAGGACAACATGCAGAACAACAATCATACCATAGGCTAGCTTCTAGGGTTTAGCCTCTCCGATCTCGTGGTAGATCTACTCTTGTACTACCCATATCATCAATATTAATCAAGCAGGACGTAGGGTTTTACCTCCATCAAGAGGGCCCGAACCTGGGTAAAACTTTGTGTCCCTTGCCTCCTGTTACCATCCGGCCTAGACGCACAGTTCGGGACCCCCTACCCGAGATCCGCCGGTTTTGACACTGACAGGGCCGAACATCGAATCATCTTCGCCTTTGTTAGCCAGTCCCGGTCAAAGAGCGATCTCTCAGAAATAACTTCATAATGAATAAAGGACAGTGTGTTCGGCTAGAGGATTTCTTACTTGTTCGGCGGCGTGGTTACTGCTCAGGCCCACGTCCTCAGTAGCGTCCGGACACTCTATTTGAGGTCCGAAGAATGACTTGTACATCTCCTCGTGCGTCAGGCCGAGGAAACTTTGAATGGCACGCGGTCCTTTTGGGTTGAACTCCCACAAGCGAAGGGGCCGGCGTTTGCAAGGCTGGACTTGACGAACCAGCATAACTTGTATTACTACGACCAAATTAAAATCTCCCTCGAAGAGATCTCGAATGCGGCTTTGCAGTATAGGTACGTCCTTGGCTGGACCCCAGCTCAGACCTCTGCTAATCCATGACATTAGTCGTGGTGGGGGGCCCGAGCAGAAAGCGGGGGCAGCCGCCCACTTAGCACTTCTGGGAGCTGTGACGTAAAACCACTCCCGTTGCCATAATTCGGACACCTCTGGAAAGGAACCTTTCGGCTAGGGAGCTCCTGCCATCTTGCCTATTGATGCACCTCCGCACGCTGCATGTTGCCCCTCGATCATCTTTGGCTTCACTTCAAAGGTCTTGAGCCACAGGCCGAAGTGAGGGGTAATGCGGAGGAAGGCCTCACACACGACAATAAATGTCGAGATGTGGAGAAAGGAGTCCGGAGCTAGATCATGGAAATCTAGCACGTAATAGAACATCAAACCCCTGACGAAGGGATCCAGAGTGAGGCCTGGGCCTCGGAGGAAGTGGAAGACGAACACGATGTTCTCGTTGGGTTCGGGAGTAGGGACGACCTGCCCTCGAGCAGGAAGCCGATGCGAAACCTTGGCGGTCAGGTATCTGGCCTCCCTCAACTTCTTGATGTCCTCTTCCGTCACGGAGGAGGGCATCCATCATCCTTGAAGGCTGGATCCGGACATGATTGACGATCCGGAGCACCTAACCATGGCTTTGGGTGTTGGAACTCGAGGCGGGGAAGGGTTTGATTGAGCACGAGAGAGAAAAAGTGAAAACCTTGTCCCTTTATAAAGAGGGTGAATATCAAGCGTCCTCTCCGTAGCCGTTTAGGACTTGCCTATAATCTAGGAGTCCTAGACACGGTTGGGTTACCCATGACCGCATTAATGAGAATCCCGTAATTGGGGGAACACGATCTCTGCTTTGACAAGATGTGTCAAGAAACCTCCTCGCGTTATGTGTGGAGCTGGTTGAAGAAAAACGGTTCGAATAATCACCGGGCCATGACATAACGTCATGCTGCCAAAACAAGTCAGCAAATTGGAATTGCGAAAATATTATTCTCTCTATGGTGGTATGTGGAACTTATTTTGCAGGGTCGGACACTATCCTCGTATTCAAATTCTTCTGTGATGTATTCGGAGAAGGAACCCGCCTTGCAATGCCGAAGACAATACTGCGCGCCGGACTCATCGTCATTGAAGCCTGGTTCAGGGGCTACTGAGGGAGTCCTGGATTAGGGGGTCTTCGGACAGCCGGACTATCTCCGTTGGCCAGACTGTTAGACTATGAAGATACAAGATTGAAGACTTCGTCTCGTGTCCGGATGGGACTCTACTTGGCGTGGAAGGCAAGCTAGGCAATACGGATATGGATATCTCCTCCTTTGTAACCGACCTTGTGTAACCCTAAACCTCTCCGGTGTCTATATAAACCGAAGGGTTTTAGTCCGTAGGACAACAATCACAACATACAATCATACCATAGGCTAGCTTCTAGGGTTTAGCCTCTCTGATCTCGTGGTAGATCTACTCTTGTACTACCCATATCATCAATATTAACCAAGCAGGACATAGGGTTTTACCTCCATCAAGAGGGCCCGAACCTGGGTAAAACATTGTGTCCCCTGCCTCCTGTTACCATCTAGCCTAGACGCATAGTTCGGGACCCCCTACCCGAGATCCGCCGGTTTTGACACCGACAGTGTGGAAAAAGGAATGGAAGTATGATGTACAGGTTCGCCGAACCAGCTTCATAGTCTGCTTGGTGTTTAGCATGCCTTGCTAGGGGCCGCTACCAACCATGCAATTCGGAGGTGATCTGAACTACAACCAAGCCGGCTTGAACCTAAGGGGTCGCGCACTTAAGGGAAGGAACCTACGAGGCCGGATTCGAGGGCATTGGTCGGATGTGATCCGAGCTGTGTTCGGATTAAGGCCGAGTAGACTTATGGGCTTTAGGGTCCGTGCAAGGCCCAAGTGTTGAGCCCACGACGGACGCCTATATAAAGTGGATGTGCCGCACACTCATGCAGTTGATTGCTTCGGCGTTGTCACTAGGGTTTGCATGTGTTGCGAATAGACACCTCCACTTGCCTCCGGTTGTGTGATCGGACCTAGCAGTCCGCCGCACGATGTTCCTCCTGCACGCGCGGATACCGTTAGAGGCCGTGCACTTGCGCCGCTCCGACGAACCTATACGTGGGAACCGATGACCGGCTGTTTGAGGGAGATTGGACGAGGAGGAGACAATCCACGCGGACGCGCTGCCCCAACTCTTCTTCCGCTGCACGACACTGCATGTCTAGTGGTAACGATTTGTGATCCATCTCTCGTAGCATGTTCTTGGTTGTTCTGCACATAGGAAAAATTTAATTTGTAGTTGACGCACCCTACCATAGATCCCAATAGCGCAGTGCCGTGTAGCGGAAGAAGAGTTGGGGTAGCGCGTCCGCGTGTCTCGTATCCTCCTCGTCTAATCACCCTCAACCAATCGGTCATTGGTTCCCTTATACAGGTTCACCGGAGCGGCGCAAGTGCACTGCCTATAATGGTATCCGCGCGTGCGGGAGGAACACCGTGCGACGAACTGCTAGGTCCGATCACACAGTCGGCGACGAGTGGAGGTGGCTATTCGCAACACATGCAAACCCTAGTGACAGCACCGAAGCGATCAATAGCATGAGTGTGCTGCACCCCCACTTTATATAGGCGTCCGTCGTGGGCTCAACACTTGGGCCTCACACGGACCCTAAAGCCCATAAGTCTATTCAACCAGAATCCGAACACAACTCGGATCACATCCGACAAGTGTCCTCGGATCCGACCTCATAGGTTCCTTCCCTTAAGCGCACGACCCCTTAGGGTCAAGCCGGCTTGGTCACAGTTCGGATCACCTCCGAACTACATGGTTGGTAGTGGCCCCTAGCAAGGCATGCCGAACCCCAAGCAGACTATGAAGCTGGTTAGGCGAACCTGTACATCATACTTCCATTCCTTTTGCCACATGATATATGTTGTCGGGATCAAGGCGAGTCTGTCATCCTTGTGCTAGCTCGACCTCTTTCTCGTTCCAGTGATGCCGACCACAAACCAGATTATCTCATAATCCTTGTCGCATGGCCATGCTTATCCCGGTCGGATCACACGAGGGGCCTAGAGTATATCTCTCCTGATCGGAGGGGCAAATCCCATCTTGCTCGACCATGTCTCGCAGCATGGGTCTGGACAAGCCCGAAACCTATCTTTGTAACTACCCAATCATGGAGTAGCATTTGGTTGGCCCAAAGCAAGTCTGTCACCATCCCGAGTACAAGTGCCAGCTCAGGTCTTAGGACATAGAACGTATGTTGTACTAGAGACTCACAGATGACATATTGCTGTGTCTCATAGTTGGGTCTGTCCGACTCGGACCTTATCTCAACTCGGACTCAACTACGTCGAATCAGAACAGATCCTTCCGAGTCCATATTATCCAGTTAGCATCCAATGCTCCATGGCTAGTGAGACCAAGCCATCGACCGTGTCATATGCTAGTCTAGTCGACTGCGCATCCACACAGCCCTTTCGACTAGGGACCTTTTAGGACAATCATCATACAATGCATAGTCCCACAAACAAGTCACGTACTTGCTGATACACATCATTGATAATGTCCAAGGACTATCTTTATTCATAGACACATATGAAATATCATCATAAATGATTGCCTCTAGGGCATATCTCCAACAGAGGGCACCCCTAGAACACACATCAATTGTTCCTAGCCATGTGCGGCGCCCCCTCCATAGTTAACACCTCGGTCATATCGTCGTAGTGCTTAGGCGAAGCCCTGCACCGGTAACTTCATCATCACCATCGCCGCACCGTCGTGCTGACGGAAATCCCCCTCATCCTCAACTGGATCAAGAGCTCGAGGGACGTCATCGTGCTGAACGTGTGATGAACACGGAGGTGCCGTACGTTCGGTACTTGGATCGGTTGGATCGTGAAGACGTTCGACTACATCAACCGTGTTACTAAATGCTTCCGCTTTCGGTCTACGAGGGTACGTGGACACACTCTCCCCGCTCGTTGCTATGCTTCTCCTAGATAGATCTTGCGTGGTCATAGGATTTTTTTTTGAAATAATACGTTCCCCAATAGTGGCATCCGAGCCAGGTCTATGCGTAGATGTTATATGCATGAGTAGAACACAAAGAGTTGTGGGCGATAATATTCATACTACTTACAAGCAATGTCTTACTTTGATTCGGCGGTATTGTTGGATGAAGCGGCTGGACCGACATTACATGACCACATTCATGCGACTGGTTCTACCGACGTGCTTTGCACACAGGTGGCTGGCGGGTGTCTGTTCCTCCAACTTTAGTTTAATCGAGTTTGATTATGCCTGGTCCTTGTTGTAGGTTAAAACAGCACACTTGACGAAAAATCGTTGTGGTTTTGATGCGTAGGTAAGAACAGTTCTTGCTAGAAGCCCATAACATCCACGTAAAACTTGCAAC
Organism: Triticum dicoccoides; assembly: GCF_002162155.2. NCBI lineage: Eukaryota > Viridiplantae > Streptophyta > Magnoliopsida > Poales > Poaceae > Triticum > Triticum dicoccoides. The sequence goes on along the minus strand of NC_041384.1, from coordinate 123,165,641 downwards.
AATAAAGTAGAGGACGTCTAACTTGTTTTTGCAGGGCATGTTGTGATGTGATATGGTCAAGACATGATGAGATATAAATTGTTGTATGAGATGATCGTGTTTTGTTAAAGTTATCGGCAACTGGCAGGAGCCTTATGGTTGTCTATTTATTGCATAAGATGCAAGTGCCATATAATTGCTTTACTTTATCGCTATGCAATAGCAATAGTTGCAAAAGCAATAGTTGGCAAGACGACCATGTGACGACACGTTGATAAAGATCAAGATGATGGAGATCATGGTGTCATGCCGGTGACGATGAAGATCATGACGGTACTTTGGAGATGGAGATCAAACGCACAATATGATAATGGCCATATCATGTCACATATTTTGATTGCGTGTGATGTTTATCTTTTATGCATCTTATTTCGTTTAGTACGACGGTAGCATTATGAGATGATCCCTTACTAAAATTTCAAGGTATAAGTGTTCTCCCTAAGTATGCACTGTTGCGACAGTTCTTCATGCTGAGACACCACGTGATGATCGGGTGTGATAAGCTCTACGTTCACATACAATGGGTGCAAGCCAGTTTTGCACATGCAGAGTACTCGGGTTAAACTTAACGAGCCTAGCATATGCATGTATGGCCTCGGAACACTGAGACTGAAAGGTCGAACGTGAATCATATAGTAGATATGATCAACATAGTGATGTTCACCATTGAAAGCTACTCCATCTCACGTGATGATCGGATATGGTTTAGTTGATATGGATCACATGATCATTTATATGACTAGAGGGATGTCTATCTAAGTGGGAGTTCTTAAGTAATATGATTAATTGAACTTAAATTTATCATGAACTTAGTCCTGATAGTATTTGCATATCTATGTTGTAGATCAATTGCTCACGTATAGATTCCCCGTTTTATTTATGATATGTTCCTAGAGAAAACTAAGTAGAAAGTTGATAGTAGCAATGATGCGGACTAGGTCCATGATATGAGGATTATCCTCATTGCTGCACAGAAGAATTATGTCCTTGACGCACCGCTAGGTGACAGAACTATTGCAGGAGAAAATGCAAATGTTATGAACGTTTGACAAGCTTGGTATGATGACTACTTGATAGTTTAGTGCACCATGCTTTACGGCTTAGAACCGGGACTTAAAAAATGTTTTGAAACGCCATGGAGCATATGAGATGTTCCAAGAGTTGAAATTGGTATTTCAGACTCATGCTCGAGTCAAGAGGTATGAGACCTCTGACAAGTATTTTTGCCTACAAGATGGAGGAGAATAGCTCAACCAGTGAGCATGTGCTCAGAATGTCTGAGTACTACAATCGCTTGAATCAAGTGGGAGTTAATCTTCTAGATAAGATAGTGATTGACAGAGTTCTCTAATCACTATCACCAAGTTACTGGAACTTCGTGATGAACTATAATATGCAAGGGATGACGAAAACGATTCCACGAGCTCTTCGTGATGTTGAAATCGGCGAAGGTAGAAATCAAGAAAAGCATCAAGTGTTGATGGTTGACAAGACCACTAGTTTCAAGTAAAAGGGCAAGGAAAAGAAAGGGAACTTCAAGAAGAATGATAAGCAAGTTGCCACTCCCATGAAGAAGCCCAAAGCTATACCCAAGCTTGAAACTGAGTGCTTCTACTACGAAGGAAATGGTCACCGAAAGCGGAACTGCCCCAAATACTTGGCGGATAGGAAGGATGGCAAAGTGAACAAAAGTATATATGGTATACATGTTATTGATGTGTACTTTACTAGTATTCATAGTAGCCCCTGGGTATTTGATACTGGTTCAGTTGCTATGATTAGTAACTTGAAACAGGAGTTATAAAATGAACAGACACTAGTTGAGGGCAAGGTGACGATGTGTGTTGGAAGTGATTCCAAGGCTGATAAGATCACCATCGCACACTCCCTTTACCTTCAGGGTTAGTGTTGAACCTAAAATAAATGTTATTTGGTGTTTGCATTGAGCATAATATGATTGGATCATGTTTATTGCAATACGGTTATTCATTTAAGTCAAAGAATATATGTTATTCTGTTTACATGAATAAAACCTTCTCTGGTCATACACCCAAGGTGAATGGTTTATTGAATCTCGATTGTAGTGATACACATATTCATAATATTGGAGCCAAAAGATGCAAGGTTAATAATGATAGTGCAACTTATTTGTGGCACTACCGTTTAGGTCATATTGGTGTAAAGCGCATGAAGAAACTCCATGCCGATGGGCTTTTGGAATCACTTGATGCTTGCGAACCATGCCTCATGGGCAAGATGACTAAGACTCCGTTCTCCAGAACAATGGAGCGAGACACTGACTTATTAGAAATAATACATACCGATGTATGCGATCCGATGAGTGTTGAGGCTCACGGCGGGTATCATTATTTTCTGACCTTCATAGATGACTTGAGCAGATATGGGTATATCTACTTAATGAACACACAAGTCTGAAACATTTGAAAAGTTCAAAGAATTTCAGAGTGAAATTGAGAATCATCGTAACAAGAAAATAAAGTTTCTACGATCTGATCATGGAGGCGAATATTTGAATTACGAGTTTGGCCTTCATTTGAAACAATGTGGAATAGTTTCGCAACTCACGCCACCTGGAACACCATAGCGTAATGGTGTGTCCGAACGTGGTAACCGTACTTTATTAGATATGGTGTGATCTATGATGTCTCTTACCGATTTACCACTATCGTTTTGGGGTTATGCATTAGAGACAGCTGCATTCACGTTAAATTGGGCACCGTCTAAAAATCCGTTGAGACGACACCATATGAACTATGTGTCGGGGATATACCCCGCAGTATGATCCGGCCGAAGTTATAACCCGGCTGGGACCTGGTAAACCGGCAGGTGTTAAGTCAGATGATAACCCGGCACGTGTTAAGTTAGATGATAACCCGGCAGGTGTTAAGTCAGATGATAACCCGGCAGACAGTCATAACCTGGCAGACCATCATAAGTCAACCTAAGCTATCGTTTCTTAAAGTTTAGGGTTGCGATGCTTATGTGAAAAAGTTTCAGCTTGATAAGCTCAAACCCAAATCAGAGAAGTGCGTCTTCATAGGATACCCAAAAGAATCTGTTGGGTACTCCTTCTATCACAGATCCGAAGGCAAGATCTTTGTTGCTAAGAGTGGATCCTTTCTAGAGAAGGAGTTTCTCTCGAAAGAAGTGAGTGGGAGGAAAGTAGAACTTGATGAGGTAATTGTACATTCTCTCGAATTGGAAAGTAGCTCATCACTAAAATCAGTTCCAGTGATGCCTACACCAATTAGTGAGGAAGTTAATGATGATGATCATGAAACTTCAGATCAAGTTACTACCGAATCTCGTAGGTCAACCAGAGTACGATCCGCACCAGAGTGGTATGGTAATCCTGTTCTGGAAGTCATGTTGCTAGACCATGATGAACCTACGAACTATGAGGAAGCGATGATGAGCCCAGATTCCGACAGATGGCTTGAGGCCATGAAATCTAAGATAGAATCCATGTATGAGAACAAAGTGTGGACTTTGGTGGACTTGCCCGATGATCGGCAAGCCGTTGAGGATAAATGGATCATCAAGAGGAAGACGGACACTGATAGTAGTGTTACTATCTACAAAGCTCGACTTGTCGAAAAGGGTTTTTGATAAATTCAAGATGTTGACTACAATGAGATTTTCTCACTCGTATCGATGCTTAAAGTCTATATGAATCATGTTAGCAATTGCCACATTTTATGAAATCTGACAAATGGATATCAAAACTGCATTCCTTAATGGATTTATTAAAGAAGAGTTGTATATGATACAACCATAAGGTTTTGTCAATCCTAAAGGTGCTAACAAAATGTGCAAGCTCCAGCGATCCATCTATGGACTGGTGCAAGCATCTCGGAGTTGGAATATACGCTTTTATAAGTTGATCAAAGCATAAAGTTATACAGACTTGCGGTGAAGCCTGTATTTACAAAAAAGTGAGTGGGAGCACTACAACCTTTCTGATAAGTATATGTGAATGACATATTGTTGATCGTAAATAATGTATCATACGTCTCCAACGTATCTATAATTTTTGATTGCTCCATGCTATATTATCTACTGTTTTGGACATTATTGGGCTTTATTATCCACTTTTATGTTATTTTTGGGACTAACCTATTAACCGAAGGCCTAGCCCAGAATTCCTGTTTTTTGCCTGTTTTAGGGTTTCGAAGAAAAGGAATATCAAACGGAGTCCAAACGGAATGAAACCTTCGGGAACTTGATTTTCTCAACAAACAAGACCCGGGAGACTTGGACCCTATGTTAAGAAAGAAAAGAGGAGGCCACGAGGTAGGGGGCGCGCCTACCACCCCCAGGCGCGCCCTCCACCCTCGTGGGCCCCCTGTTGCTCCACCGACATACTCCTTCCTCCTATATATACCTACGTACCCCCAAACTATCAGATACGGAGCCAAAACCCTAATTCCACCGCCGCAACTTTCTGTATCCAAGAGATCCCATCTTGGGGCCTGTTCCGGAGCTCCGCCGGAGGGGGCATCGATCACGGAGGGCTTCTACATCAACACCATAGCCCCTCCAATGAAGTGTGAGTAGTTTACCTCAGACCTATGGGTCCATAGTTAGTAGCTAGATGACTTCTTCTCTCTTTTTGGATCTCAATACAATGTTCTCCCCCTCTCTTGTGGAGAACTATTCGATGTAATCTTCTTTTTGCGGTGTGTTTGTTGAGATCGAGGAATTGTGGGTTTATGATCAAGTCTATCTATGAATAATATTTGAATCTTCTCTGAATTCTTTTATGTATGATTGGTTATTTTTGCAAGTCTCTTCAAATTATCAGTTTGGTTTGGCCTACTAGATTGATCTTTCTTGCAACGGGAGAAGTGCTTAGCTTTGGGTTCAATCTTGCGGTGTCCTTTCCAAGTGACAGTAGGGGCATCAAGGCACGTATTGTATTGTTGCCATCAAGGATAACAAGATGGGGTTTTCTTCATATTGCATGAGTCTATCCCTCTACATCATGTCATCTTGCTTAAGGCGTTACTCTGTTTTTAACTTAATACTCTAGATGCATGCTGGATAGCGGTCGATGAGTGGAGTAATAGTAGTAGATGCAGACAGGAGTCGGTCTACTTGTCTCGGACGTGATGCCTATATACATGATCATACATAGATATTCTCATAATTATGCTCAATTTTGTCAATTTCTCAACAGTAATTTGTTCACCCACCGTAGAATACTTATGCTCTCGAGAGAAGCCACTAGTGAAACCTATGGCCCCTGGGTCTACCTTCATCATATTAATCTCCTACTACTTAGTTATTTCCTTTGTTATTTACTTTGCCTTTATTTTACTTTGCATCTTTATCATAAAAATACAAAAAATATTATCTTATCATATCTATCAGATCTCACTCTCGTAAGTGGCCTTATAGGGATTGACAACCCCTATTTGCGTTGGTTGTGAGGATTTATTTGTTTTGTGCAGGTACGAGGGACTCACGCATAGCCTCCTACTGGATTGATACCTTGGTTCTCAAAAACTGAGGGAAATACTTACGCTACTTTGCTGCATCATCCCTTCCTCTTTGGGGAAAACCAATGCAGTGCTCAAGAGGTAGCAAAGGATTTCTGGCGCCGTTGCCGGGGAGGTCTACGCAAAAGTCAACATACCAAGTACCCATCACATACCCTTATCTCCCGCATTACATTACTTTCCATTTGCCTCTCGTTTTCCTCTCCCCCACTTCACCCTTGCCATTTTATTTGCCCTCTCTCTCCCTCTCTCTATCCTCCCTCTCTTTCTCTATTTGCCTCTTTTTGCCCACTTGCTTTTTGTTTGCTTGTGTGTTAGTTTGCTTGCTTGTCACTATGGCTCAAGATAATACTAAATTGTGTGACTTCACCAATACCAACAACAATGATTTTATTAGCACTCCGAATGCTCCTCTTACCGATGCCGAATCTTGTGAAATTAATACTGCTTTGCTGAATCTTGTCATGAAAGATCCATTTTCCGGCCTTCCTAGTGAAGATGCCACTACCCATCTAAATAGCTTCGTTGATTTATGTGACATGCAAAAGAAGAAAGATGTGGATAATTATATTTTAAATTGAAGCTATTTCCTTTTTCGCTTAGAGATCATGCTAAAGCTTGGTTTTCGTCTTCGCCTAAAAATAGTATTGATTCACAGAATAAGTTCAAAGATGCTTTTATCTCTAAGTATTTTCCTCCCGGTAAGATCATCTCTCTTAGAAACGATATTATGAATTTTAAGCAACTTGATCATGAACATGTTGCACAAGCTTGGGAGAGAATGAAACTAATGATACGTAATTGCCCTACTCATGGTTTAAATTTGTGGACGATTGTTCATAATTTTTATGCCGGATTGAATTTTGCTTCTACAAATCTTTTAGATTCGGCCGCGGGAGGCACTTTTATGGAAATCACTTTATGAGAAGCTACTAAACTCCTAGATAATGTTATGGTTAATTATTCTCAATGTCATACTAAAAGATCTACTAATAAAAAGGTGCATGCGATAGAAGAAATTAATGTTTTGAGTGGAAAGATGGATGAACTTATGAAATTATTTGCTAATAAAAGTGTTTCTTCTGATCCTAATTATATGCCATTGTCTACTTTGATTGATAATAATAATGAATCTATGGATGTGAATTTTGTTGGTAGGAACAATTTTGGTAACAACGTGTATAGAGGAAATTTCAACCCTAGGCCTTATCCTAGTAATCCCTCTAATAATTATGGTAATCCCTACAACAATTCTTATGGAAATTATAATAAGATTCCCTCTGATTTTGAATCTAATATTAGAGAATTTATTACTTCGCAAAAGAATTTTAATGCTATGATTGAAGAAAAATTGCTTAAGATTGATGATTTGGCTAGGAACATTGATAGAATTTCTCTTGATGTTGATTCTTTGAAACTTAGATCTATTCCACCTAAGCATGATATCAATGAGTCTCTCAAAGCCATGAGAATTCCATTGATGAGTTCAAAGAAAGAACCGCTAGCATACGTGCTAAGAAAGATGCCTTTATAAGAGCGTGTTCTTCTAGTTCCTATGAAAATAAAGATGAAGATCTAAAAGTTATTGATGTGCCCCCTATTAAATCTTTGTTTTGCAATATGAATCTTGATAATGATGGGACTGAATATGATCCACCCTTACCTAGAAGGCGTTCCAAGAATTCGGAATTTGTTGATCTTGATGCTAAATTTGATAAAAGTGGGATTGAAGAAATTAAAACCCTAGATGTTGCTAAACCCACTATTATGGATTTCAAGGAATTTAACTATGAAAATTGCTCTTTGATTGATTGTATTTCCTTGTTGCAATCCGTGCTAAATTGTCCTCATGCTTATAGTCAAAATAAAGCGTTTACTAAACATATCCTTGATGCCTTGATGCAATCTTATGAAGAAAAACTTGAATTGGAAGTTTCTATCCCTAGAAAACTTTATGATGAGTGGGAACCAACTACTAAAATTAAAATTAAAATTAAAGATCATGAATGCTATGCTTTATGTGATTTGGGTGCTTGTGTTTCCACGATTCCTAAGACTTTGTGTGATTTGTTAGGTTTCCGTGATTTTGATGATTGCTCTCTAAACTTGCACCTTGTAGATTCCACTATTAAGAAACCTATGGGAAGAATTAATGATGTTTTTATTGTTGAAAATAGGAATTATGTGCCCGTATATTTTATTGTTCTTGACATAGATTGCAATCCTTCATGTCCTATTATTCTTGGTAGACCTTTCCTTAGAACGATTGGTGCAATTATTGATATGAAGGAAGGAAATATTAGATTCCAATTTCCATTAAGGAAAGGCATGGAACACTTTCATAGAAATAAAATTAAATTACCTTATGAATCTATTATGAGAGCCACTTATGGATTGCCTACCAAAGATGGCAATACCTAGATCTATTCTTGATTGTTATGCCTAGCTAGGGGCGTTAAACGATAACGCTTGTTGGGAGGCAACCCAATTATATTTTTATTCCTTGATTTTTGCTCCTGCTTAGTAATAAATAATTTATCTAGCCTATGTTTTGGTTGTGTTTTTGTGTTTAATTAGTGTATGTGCCAAGTAGAACCATTGGGAAGACTTGGGGAAAGTCTTGTTGAACTTGCTGTAAAAAACAGAAACTTTAGCGCTCACGAGAACTGCTGTCATTTTTATTTGGAAAGTGATATTTAGTTAATTATTTTTGAAGATGATTAATAGATAAATTCCTCACGTCCATAAATTTATTTTAGAATTTTTGGGGTTCCAGATCTTGCGCTAGATACATATTACTATAGACTGTTCTGTTTTTGACAGATTCTGTTTTTCGTGTGTTGTTTGCTTATTTTGATGAATCTATGGCTAGTAAAATAGTTTATAAACCATAGAGAAGTTGGAATACAGTAGGTATAACACCAATATAAATAAAGAATGATTTCATTACAGTACCTTGAAGTGGTCTTTTATTTCCTTTCGCTAACGGAGCTCATGAGATTTTCTACTTTAAGTTTTGTGTTGTGAAGTTTTCAAGTTTTGGGTAAAGATTTGATGGATTATGGAACAAGGAGTGGCAAGAGCCTAAGCTTGGGGATGCACATGGCACCCCCAAGATAATCTAAGGACACCTAAAAGCCAAAGCTTGGGGATGCCCCGGAAGGCATCCCCTCTTTCGTCTACTTCTATCAGTAACTTTACATGGAGCTATATTTTTATTCGCCACATGATATGTGTTTTACTTGGAGCGTCTTGTATGATTTGATTCTTTGCTTGTTAGTTTACCACAATCATACTTGCTGTACACACCTTTTGAGAGAGCCATACATTATTTGGAATTTGTTAGAATACTCTATGTGCTTCGCTTATATCTTTTGAGTTATATAGTTTTGCTCTAGTACTTCACTTATCTTTTAGAGCACGGTGGTGGATTTGTTTTATAGAAACTATTGATCTCTCATGCTTCACTTAGATTATTTTGAGAGTTTTAATAGCATGGTAATTTGCTTAAAATCCTAATATGCTAGGTGTTCAAGATTAATAAAATTTTCTTAAGAGTGTTTTGAATACTAAGAGAAGTTTGATGCTTGATGATTGTTTTGAGATATGGAGGTAATAATATCAAACTCGTGCTAGTTGAGTAGTTGTGAAATTGAGAAATACTTGTGTTGAAGTTTGCAAGTCCCGTAGCATGCACGTATGGTAAACGTTATGCAACAAATTTGAAACACGAGGTGTTATTTGATTGTCTTCCTTATGAGTGGCGGTCGGGGACGAGCGATGGTCTTTTCCTACCAATCTATCCCCCTAGGAGCATGCGCGTAGTACCGAGGTTTTTGATGACTTGTAGATTTTTGCAATAAGTATGTGAGTTTTTTATGACTAATGTTGAGTCCATGGATTATACGCACTCTCACCCTTCCATCCTTGCTAGCCTCTTCGGTACCGTGCATTGCCCTTTCTCACATTGAGAGTTGGCGCAAACTTCGCCGGTGCATCCAAACCCCATGATATGATACACTCTTTCACACATAAACCTCCCTATATCTTCCTCAAAACAGCCACCATACCTACCTATTATGGCATTTCCATAGCCATTCTGAGATATATTGCCATGCAACTTTCTATCATTCCGTTCATCATGACACATTCATTATTTTCATATTGCTTAGCATGATCATGTAGTTGACATAGTATTTGTGGAAAAGCCACCGTTCATAATTCTTTCATACATGTCACTCTTGGTCCATTGCATATCCTGGTACACCGCCAGAGGCATTCATATAGAGTCATCTTTTGTCCTAGTATCGAGTTGTAATTATTGAGTTGTAAATAAATAGAAGTGTGATGATCATCATTTTCTAGAGCATTGTCCCAAGTGAGGAATAAAAAAGGCAAAAAAGGCCCAAAAAAGAGAGGAAGGCCATAAAAAATATAAGGCCCAAAAAAAAGAAAAAAAATGAGAAGGGACAATGTTACTATCCTTTGCCACACTTGTGCTTCAAAGTAGCACCTTACTCGTCATGTTAGAGAGTCTCTTGTTTTGTCACTTTCATATACTAGTGGGAATTTTTCATTATAGAACTTGGCTTGTATATTCCAACAATGGGCCTCCTCAAGTGCCCTAGGTCTTCGTGAGCAAGCAAGTTGGATGCACACCCACTAGTTTCTTTTGTTGAGCTTTCATACATTTATAGCTCTAGTGCATCCGTTGCATGGCAATCCCTACTCCTTGCATTAACATCAATCGGTGGGCATCTCCATAGCCCATTGATTAGCCTCGTTGATGTGAGACTTTCTCATTTTTTGTCTTCTCCACATAACCCCCCTCATTATATTCTATTCCACCCATAGTGCTATGTCCATGGCTCGCGCTCATATATTGCGTGAAAGTTTATAGGTTTGAGATTACTAAAGTACGAAACAATTGCTTGGCTTGTCATCGGGGTTGTGCATGATGAGAGCATTCTTGTGTGACGAAAATGAAACATGACTAAACCATATGATTTTGTAGGGATGAACTTTCTTTTGCCATGTTATTTTGAGAAGACATAATTGCTTAGTTAGTATGCTTGAAGTATTATTATTTTTATGTCAATATGAACTTTTGTCTTGAATCTTTCGGATCTGAATATTCATACCACAATTAAGAAGAATTACATTAAAATTTGTAACACCCACGATGCGGCTATATCTCCCACGTGTCGGAGCACGACTTAGAGGCATAACCGCATTGTAGGCAATGTCGCAAGAGGGGTAATCTTTACACATCCCATGTACTAAATAAGAAAGAGGTACATAGTTGGCTTACAATCGTCACTTCACACAATACATAAATATAACATTACAATCATCCAGATGCAATCAAGGTCCGACTACGGAACCAAAATAAAGACAACCCCAAATGCATAATGTCCTCGATCGCCCCAACTGGGCTCCACTACTGATCGTCTGGAAAGGAAACATAGTATCGTCCTGAGTCCTCATCGAACTCCCACTTGAGCTCAGTTGTATCTCCTGGGATGGTATCATCGGCACCTGCATCTGGTTTTGGAAGTAATCTGTGAGTCACGGGGACTCAGCAATCTCACACCCTCGCGATCAAGACTATTTAAGCTTATGGGTAGGGAAAAGGTATGAGGTGGAGCTGCAGCAAGCACTATCATATATGGTGGCTAACATACGCAAAAGAGAGCGAGAAGAGAAGGCAAAGCACGTTCGAGAATCTATGATCAAGAAGTGATCCTAGAAATACTTACATTCAAGCATAACCCGAGACCGTGTTGTCTTCCCGGACTCTGCCGAAAAGAGACCATCATGGCTACACACGTTGTTGATCCATTTTAATTAAGTTAAGTTTCAGGTTTTCTACAACTGGACATTAACAAATTCCCATCTGCCCATAACCGCGGGCACGCCTTTCGAAAGTTCAAAACCCTGCAGGGGTGTCCCAACTTAGCCCATCACAAGCTCTCACGGTCAACGAATGCTATTCCTTCTCCCAGGACGGCCTGATCAGACTCAGAATCCCGGTTACAAGACATCTCGACAATGGTAAAACTAAACCATCAAAGCCACCCGAATGTGCCGACAAATCCCGATAGGAGCTGCACATATCTCATTCCCAGGGCACACCGGATTGTCCAAGGTTCCGATAGGCCAGCCCAGAGTTGCCCCTGGTGGCCACCGGCAGCTGACAGGTTGGACCAACACTCAGAGGAGCACTGGCCCGGGGGTTTAAAATAAAGATGACCCTTGAGTCCGCGGAACCAAAGGGAAAAAGGCTAGGTGGCAAATGGTAAAACCAATGTTGGGCCTTGCTGGAAGAGTTTTATTCAAGGCGAACTATCAAGGGGTTCCCATTATTAGCCAACCGCGTAAGGAACGCAAAATCAAGGAACATAACACCGGTATGACGGAAACTAGGGCGGCAAGAGTGGAACAAAACACCAGGCATAAGGCCGAGCCTTCCACCCTTTACCAAGTATATAGATGCATTAAAGTAAACAAGATATAATAATGATATCCCAACAATAATCATGTTCCAACAAGGAACAAGCTCCAATCTTCACCTGCAACTAGCAATGCTATAAGAGGGGCTGAGCAAGCGGTAACATAGGCAAACAACGGTTTGCTAGGACAAGGTGGGTTAGAGGTTTGACATGGCAATATGGGAGGCATGGTAAAGCATGTGGTAGGTATCGTAGCATAGGCATAGCAATAGAGCGAGCATCTAGCAAGCAACGATAGAAGTGATTTCGAGGGTATGGTCATCTTGTCTGCAAAGTTCTTCGAAGTGATGTAAGCTTGATCCTTGTAAGCGTACTCAACGGGTTCCTTGATCATGTACTTGTCTCCCGGCTCTACCCAAAGAAAGAACACAAACAAAGGGAACCACAATCAACCACGATGCAATGCGCAAGCAACATGATGCAAAACATGGCATGATATGCGGGACGTAATATGCAATGCATATGCATACTCCGGGAGGAAAAGATTGAACCAGTCCTCAACTTGGCAAACCAAGAGTGTCGCTGGAAAGATGAGTTGATTTCAGTCGAAATCGATATAAAGATCACCGGAATCGGATGCACGGTTTGCAAATGGCATGCAAAACAATAATGGCACTATCCTGTGATTAACAGCACGGTGCCATCTAGAATGCAACAAGAAACTAAGCTACTGCACTCTAACATACCAAGAAAGCACATGGCAGTGATCCACTCAAGATGCTTGACAAAATATGAACACTGAGCTATGGCTAATTCACACAATAGTAGGTTCAAACAAGCATGGCAAAAGTGCAAAAGATATCAGGTTCACAGACTTGGTGAAAATAACATGTCAGGATTTAACATCAGGAAGCAATGTTTAGAGCAAGATAACAACATGCTAGAGGAACATATTATGAAAAATCAAGGCATGGCATGAAACTACTCAAAGCATATAACAAAAGTCCCTTACTGACCATAAGCCAAAAGGAATCAGAAAATACAATGGCAACCATGTGAACATAGCAAGTTTCGTTAACAGATTCAGACTTAGCAGAAAACTGGGCATGTCAAAAACAGAGTTACGTAGGCATGTTTGCGAGCTCGATGCACTCACCACAAGGCATTTAATGACAAACTAAGCATACACCCAACAAGAAGAAATGTTCAATAAGCTAACCATGGCAAGAACAACCTCATAGCATGCAAGGATAAACTACAACAACCTCAGCAAAATTTATTAACACGTAAACAATCTGCCAGGAACATTTTATAGCAAAAGTAGAGTAAGATTGAGTCATGCTAGGGTGCTCCATAATTGCAAACAAAGACATGGATGGAAAGAAAATAACAATATCTCAAAATCATCCTTACTGAACATGCTCAAAAGAGGCATGGATCACTCTGTAGCAACATGAATACATGGCATAAAAATAACATCAGGGAAATGACTTGGAAGTTCTAAGTCCCTGAAATCAGCAACATCACGAGAGCTACTTTGCATGCTTGTGCTAGTCACCACAATGATCACAAAAATACATGGCATATACCCCTGTAAAGATGGCATGGCATAGCCCAAAACACATGTAGGGCTCAAGTTCATAGGAGGCACACATTCAACATGGCAAAAATGACAAATGTCCATAATCTGTTAAGAATCTGAAACTAACATTACATAGCACTCTTGCAACAGCATTTAGGGCATCAAGATGAACTCAAATGAACATGGTGCAATGGGATGAAATGAAGTGCACATCCAGTAGAACAATTTGATATGCTACACGCCCAAAACGGAGCTACGGATGCAAAGATATGACATGATGAAGAATGCTAAAAATAATGCAAACTGAGGACTTAGTGGAAAAAAACAACCTCGAGATCTAGGGTTACTGTAGCTAGATCTAGCGCACGCGAACTGAGGCGGTGGCGCGAGCTCGCCGGAGAAGAGAGTGACCGCCGGAGTTGCCGGATCTGAACGCTGGTGACGAGGAGGATGCGATGGGGGCCGGAGCCGGAGACGGGGGACGGCGC
>NC_041384.1:123108596-123151163 GCF_002162155.2 Triticum dicoccoides | reverse complement strand
GGCGGACGCGTGGGCCGGGAGGGCCCCGCCTGGGCCCCGGCGGGCCGGCGCGCGGGTCGGACGGCGAAGTGGGCGCGGCGCCTCAACGAACCAGGAGGCGACACGTGGCGGCGACGAGGGCAGCGGACATGTCCGTCCGTGGGGAGGAAATGTCCGGCGGCGCGAGGGGAAGGTTAGGGTAGGGTTTGATCCGGGATTTTTGGGGGAGGCACCTATTTATACATAAAAGGAGCTAGGAGACACCAAATTGAGCACGGTTTTCGGCCACGCGATCGTGATCGAACGACCGAGAGGATGGAGGGGGTTTAGGTGGGTTTTGGGCCACTTTGGAGGGGTGTTGGGCTGCAACACACACGAGACCTTTACGGTTCCTTGGTTAACCGTTCGAGTATCAAACGAAGTCCAAATGACACGAAACTTGACAAGCGGTCTACCGGTAGTATACCAAGGCCGCTTGGCAAGTCTCGGCCCAATCCGAAAACGTTTAACACCCGCACATGAAAAGAGGCAAAAGGGGACACCGGAGGACATAGGAGTGTCGGAACAACGGGGAAAATGCTCGGATGCATGAGACGAACACGTATGCAAATGCGATGCACATGATGACATGATATGAGATGCATGACAAAGGCAAAAGCAAAACGAAGACGAAACCCAACCACGAGGGAAATATCATAACTTAGTGCCGAAAATGGCAAGAGTTGGAATACAAATATGGCAAGTTACATACAGGGCGTTACAAAATTATGCCAAGTAGCACTCCGCATCAAAAATTCTGTTTTTATCATTTACCTACTCGAGGATGAGCAGGAATTAAGCTTGGGGATGCTTGATACGTCTCCAACGTATCTATAATTTTTGATTGCTCCATGCTATATTATCTACTGTTTTGGACATTATTGGGCTTTATTATCCACTTTTATATTATTTTTGGGACTAACCTATTAACCAGAGGCCCAGCCCAGAATTGCTGTTTTTTGCCTGTTTTAGGGTTTCGAAGAAAAGGAATATCATACGGAGTCCAAACGGAATGAAACCTTCGGGAACGTGATTTTCTCAACGAAAAAGACCCGGGAGACTTGGACCCTACGTCAAAAAAGAAAAGAGGAGGCCACGAGGTAGGGGGGCGCGCCTACCCCCCCCCCCCCAGGCGTGCCCTCCACCCTTGTGGGCCCCCTGTTGCTCCACCGATGTACTCCTTCCTCCTATATATACCTATGTACCCCCAAACGATCAGATACAGAGCCAAAACCCTAATTCCACCGCCGCAACTTTTTGTATCCACGAGATCCCATCTTGGGGCCTGTTCCGGAGCTCCGCCAGAGGGGGCATCGATCATAGAGGGCTTCTACATCAACACCATAGCCCCTCCGATGAAGTGTGAGTAGTTTACCTCAGACCTACGGGTCCATAGTTAGTAGCTAGATGACTTCTTCTCTCTTTTTGGATCTCAATACAATGTTCTCCCCCTCTCTTGTGGAGAACTATTCGATGTAATCTTATTTTTGCAGTGTGTTTGTTGAGACTGATGAATTGTGGGTTTATGATCAAGTCTATTTATGAAGAATATTTGAATCCTCTCTGAATTCTTTTATGTATGATTGGTTATCTTTGCAAGTCTCTTTGAATTATCAGTTTGGTTTGGCCTACTAGATTGATCTTTCTTCCAATGGGAGAAGTGCTTAGCTTTGGGTTCAATCTTGCGGTGTCCTTTCCCAGTGACAGTAGGGGCAGCAAGGCACGTATTGTATTGTTGCCATCGAGGTTAACAAGATGGGGTTTTCTTCATATTGCATGAGTCTATCCCTCTACATCATGTCATCTTGCTTAAGGCGTTACTCTGTTTTTAACTTAATACTCTAGATGCATGCTGGATAGCGGTCGATGAGTGGAGTAATAGTAGTAGATGCAGGCAGGAGTCGGTCTACTTGTCTCGGACGTGATGCTTATATACATGATCATACCTAGATATTCTCATAACTATGCTCAATTCTGTCAATTGCTCAAAAGTAATTTGTTCACCCACCGTAGAATACTTATGCTCTCGAGAGAAGCCACTAGTGAAACCTATGGCCCCCGGGTCTACCTTCATCATATTAATCTCCTACTACTTAGTTATTTCCTTTGTTATTTACTTTGCCTTTATTTTACTTTGCATCTTTATCATAAAAATACCAAAAATATTATCTTATCATATCTATCAGATCTCACTCTCGTAAGTGGCTTGATAGGGATTGACAACCCCTATTTGCGTTGGTTGCGAGGATTTATTTGTTTTGTGCAGGTACGAGGGACTCGCGTGTCGCCTCCTACTGGATTGATACCTTGGTTCTCAAAAACTGAGGGAAATACTTACGCTACTTTGCTGCATCATCCCTTCCTCTTCAGGGAAAACCAACGCAATGCTCAAGAGGTAGCAATGTAGAAATTTCTGGAAAGCATAAAGGAGTGTTTGAAAGGAGTTTTTCAAAGATAGACCTCGATGAAGCTACTTATATATTGGGCATCAATATCTATAGAGATAGATCAAGACGCTTGATAAGATTTTTCAATGAGTACATACCTCGACAAGATTTTTGAAGTCGTTCAAAATGGAACTGTCAAAGAAAGAGTTCTTGCCTGTATTGCAAGGTGTAAAGTTGAGTAAGACTCAAAACACGACCACGGCAGAAAATAGAAAGAGAATGAAAGTCATTCCCTATGCCTCAACCATAGGTTCTATAAAGTATGCTATGCTGTGTACCAAACCTATTGTGTACCTTGCCATGAGTTTGACAAGGGGTACGATATTGATCCAGGAGTGGATCACTTGACAACGATCAAAATTATCCTTAGAAGACTAAGGAGATATTTCTCGGTTCTGGAGGTGATAAAGAGTTCGTCGTAAAGAGTTACGCTGATGCAAGCTTTTACACCGATCCGGATGACTCTAAGTCACAAACCAGATACGTATTTATATTGAATGGTGGAGCTGTCAGTTGGTGCAGTTCCAAGCAGAGCGTCGTGGCTTGATCTGAAGTTTCATGATCATCATCATTAGCTTCCTCACTAATTGGTGTAGGAATCACTGGAACTGATTTTTGTGATGAACTACTTTCCAATTCGGGAGAAGGTACAATTACCTCATCAAGTTCTACTTTCCTCCCACTCACTTCTTTCGAGAGAAACTCCTTCTCTAGAAAGGACCCATTCTTAGCAACGAAATGTTGGGGAACGCAATATTTCAATCCTACGATCACGCAAGATCTATCTAGGAGATGCATAGCAATGAGAGGGGAGAGTGTGTCCACGTACCCTCATAGACCGAAAGCGGAAGCGTTTAGTAACACGATTGAAGTAGTCGAACATCTTCATGATCCAATCGATCCAAGTACCGAACATATGGCACCTTCGTGTTCAGCACACATTCAGTACGATGAAGTCCCTCGAGCTCTTGATCCAGTTGAGGACAAGGGAGGGGTCCGTCAACATGACGGCGTGGCGATGGTGATGATGAAGTTACCGGCGCAGGGCTTCGCCTAAGCACTACGACAATATGACCGAGGTGTTAACTGCGGAGGGGGGGCGCACACGGCTAGGAACAATTGATGTGTGTTCTAGGGGTGCCCTCCCCACGTATACAAAGGAGGGAGAGGGAGGGAGGCAGCCAAGGGCGCGCCCTAGTAGGAGGAATCCTACTTGGGCCCCTAGTCCAATTCGCCCCCTACCATATTTGGACAAGGGGGAAAGGAAGGAGGGGGGAGGGGAAAGAAGTAGAAGTCCTACTTCATACTTTCCCTTTCATCCTCCCCTTTCCCTTTCTCCCCACGTGGCTGGCCCTATAGGGGTGATAACCCACAAGTATAGGGGATTGCAAGTGTTTTTGAGGGTAGAGTATTCAACCCAAATTTATAGATTCGACACAAGGGGAGCCAAAGAATATTTGAAGGTATTAGCAGCTGAGTTGTAAATTCAACCACACCTGGAGATTAATTATCTGCAGCAAAGTGATCAGTAGCACAGTAGTTTGATAGTTTTGATAGTAGTAGTAGCAGCAATAGTAACAGTAACAGTGATAGCAGTAATTTTGTAGCAAGTGTAACAGTGATGATAGCAGTAGTAACTTAGCAGAAACAACATGGAAAAATTCATAGGCATTGGATCGGTGACTTGATATTCATCATGTGACAGTTATAACCTAGGGCGATACGGCACTAGCTCCAGTTCATCGATATAATGTAGGCATGTATTCTGTAAATAGTCATACGTGCTTTATTAAAAGAACTTGCATGGCATCTTTTGTCCTACCCTCCCGTGGCAGCGGGGTCCATATTGGAAACTAAGGGATATTAAGGCCTCCTTTTAATAGAGAACCAGAACAAAGCATTAACACATAGTGAATACATGAACTCCTCAAACTACATCGTCACCGGGAGTGGGCCCGGTTGTTGTCATCCGGGGTTGCCGGATCATAACCGTAGTAGGTGACTATAACTTGCAAGATCGGATCTAAAACATGGATATAGTGACGAATTCATAAACGATTCAGATCTGAAATCATGGCACCCGGGCCCAAAGTGACAAGCATTAAGCATGGCAAAGTCATAGCAACATCAATCTAAGAACATAGTGGATACTAGGGATCATGCCGTAACAAAACTAACTCGATTACATGATGAATATCATCCAACTCCTCACCGACCAACGAGCCTACGAAGGAATTACTCACTCCCGGTGTGGAGCATCATGGAATTGGCGATGAAGATAGATTGGTGATGACGAAGATCGAAGATCCCCCTCTCCGGAGCCCCCAACGGACTCCAGATCTGCCCTCCCGAGGAAGAACAGGGCTTGGCGGCGGCTCCATCTCGTGGATCGCAATAATTCATTCTCCTTGTTTTTTCGGAAATATGTGAATTTATAGTATCAGGGGGGTCGTCAGCGGGGCCACCAGGTGGGTACAACCCACCTGGGCGCGCCAGGAGAGGGGGGCGTGCCCTGGTGGGTTGTGCCCACCCAGGGCCCCCTCTCCGGTGGTTCTTGGCTCCAGAAATTCTTATTATTAGTATAGAAAATCCTCAAAAAGTTTTGTTCCATTCTGAGAACTTTTATTTCGGCACAAAAACAACACCATGGTAGTTCTGCTGAAAACAGCATCAATCCGGGGTTAGTTTCATTCAAATCATGCAAATTAGAGTCCAAAACAAGAGGAAAAGCGTGAGAAAAAGTACATACATTGGAGACATATCAAGGGGGCGCACCAGCCCCTTGTGGGCTGGTGTGTTCCCTTACTTGGCCCATTAAGCCCATATCTTTGCCGGGGGTTGCCCGAAACCCCTTCCGATGACCCGGTATCACCCGGATCACTTCCGGTGTCCAAATAACATCGTCCTATATATGAATCTTTACCTATAGACCATTTCGAGACTCCTCGTCATGTCCGTGGTCTCATTCGGGACTCCGAACAAACTTCAGTCATCAAATCACATAACTCATAATACAAATCGTCACCGAATGTTAAGCGTGCGGACCCTACGAGTTCGAGAACTATGTAGGCATGACCGAGACACATCTCTGGTCAATAACCAATAGCGGAACCTGGATGCTCATATTGGTTTCTATATATTCTACGAAGATCTTTATCAGTCAAACCGCATAACAACATATGTTATTCCCTTTGTCATCGGTACAGTACTTACCCGAGATTCGATCGTCGGTATCATCATACCTAGATCAATCTTGTTACCGGCAAGTCTCTTTACTCGTTCTGTAATGCATCATCCTGCAACTAACTCATTAGTCACTTTGCTTGCAAGGCTCATACTGATGTACATTGAGGGCCCCGAGATACCTCTCCGATACATGGAGTGACAAATCCTAATCTTGATCTATGCCAACTCAACAAACACCATCGGAGACACCTGTAGAGCATCTTTATAATCATCCAATTATGTTGTGACATTTGATAGCACAAGAGGTGTTCCTCTGGTATTCGGGAGTTGCATAATCTCATAGTCAGGGGAACATGTATAAGTCATGAAGAAAGCAATAACAATAAAACTAAATGATCATTATGATAAGCTAACAGACGGGTCTTGTCCATCACATCATTCTCTAATGATGTGATCCTGTTCATCAAATGACAACACATGTCTATGGTCAGGAAACTTAACCATCTTTGATTAACGAGCTAGTCAAGTAGAGGCATACTAGGGACACTTATTCACACATGTACTAAGTTTATGGTTAATATAATTCTAGCATGAATAATAAGCATTTATAATTATATAAGGAAATATAAATAACAACTTTATTATTGCCTCTAGGGCATATTTCCTTCACGAATATCTTCCCTTCAGAACTGTGATAGAAGGTGTACCCAATAGTCTCCTTTGGGTATCCTAGGAAGACACATTTCTCCGATTTGGGTTCGACCTTATCAGGTTGAAGCTTTTTCACAAAAGCATCACAGCCCCAAACTTTTAAGAAACGACAACTTAGGTTTCTTGCCAAACCATAGTTCATATGGTGTCGTCTCAACGGATTTAGATGGTGCCCTATTTAACGTGAATGCAACCGTCTCTAAAGCATAACCCCAGAACAATGGTGGTAGATCGCTAAGAGACATCATAGATCACACCATATCTAATAAAGTATGGTTAGGACGTTCGGACACACCATTACACTGTGGTGTTCCAGGCGGCGTGAGTTGCGAAACTATTCCACATAGTTTCAAATGAAGACCAAACTCATAACTCAAATATTCACCTCCATGATCCGATCGTAGAAACTTTATTTTCTTGTTACGATGATTTTCCACTTCACTCTGAAATTCTTCGAACTTTTCAAATGTTTCAGACTTATATTTCATTAAGTAGATATACCCATATCTGCACAAATCATCTGTGAACGTCAGAAAATAACGATACCCGCCGCGAGCCTCAACACTCATCGGACCGCATACATTAGTATGTATTATTTTCAATAAGTTAGTTGCTCGCTCCATTGTTCCGGAGAATGGAGTCTTAGTCATCTTACCCATGAGGCATGGTTCGCAAGCATCAAGTGATTCATAATCAAGTGATTCCAAAATCCCATCAACATGGAGTTTCTTCATGCGCTTTACACCAATATGACCTAAGCGGTAGTGCCACAAATAAGTTGCACTATCATTATTAATTTTGCATCTTTTGGCTTCAATATTATGAATATGTGTATCACTACAATCGAGATTCAACAAAAATAGACCACTCATCAAGGGTGCATGACCATAAAAGATATTACTCATATAAATAGAACAACCATTATTCTTTGATTTAAATGAATAACCATCTCGCATTAAACAAGATCCAAATATAATATTCATGCTCAACGCTGGCACCAAATAACAATTATTTAGGTCTAAAACTAATCTCGATGGTAGATGTAGAGGTAGCGTGCCGACGGCAATCACATCGACTTTGGAACCATTTCCCACGCGGATCGTCACCTCGTCCTTAGCAAATGTTCATTTAATCTGTAGCCCCTGTTTCGAGTTGCAAATATGAGCAACAGAACCAGTATCAAATACCCAGGCGCTACTACGAGCATTAGTAAGGTACACGTCAATAACATGTATATCAAATATACCTTTCACTTTGCCATCCTTCTTATCCGCCAAATACTTGGGGCGGTTCCGCTTCTAGTGACCAGTCCCTTTGCATTAGAAGCACTCGGTCTTAGGCTTAGGTCCAGACTTGGATTTCTTCCCTTGAGCAGCAACTGACTTGCTGTTCTTCTTGAAGTTCCCCTTCTTCCCTTTGCCCTTTTTCTTGAAACTAGTGGTCTTGTTAACCATCAACACTTGATGCTCCTTCTTGATTTCTACCTCTGCAGCTTTTAGCATCGCGAAGAGTTCGGGAATTGTCTTTTCCATCCCTTGCATATTATAGCTCATCACGAAGCCTTTATAGCTTGGTGGCAGTGATTGAAGAACTCTGTCAATGACACTATCATCAGGAAGATTAACTCCCAGCTGAGTCAAGTGGTTGTGGTACCCAGACATTCTGAGTATGTGTTCACTGGCAGAACTATTCTCCTCCATTTTGCGGCTATAGAACTTGTTGGAGACTTCATATATCTCAACTCGAGCATTTGCTTGAAATATTAACTTCAACTCCTGGAACATCTCATATGCTCCATGACGTTCAAAACGTCTTTGAAGTCATGATTCTAAGTCGTAAAGCATGGCACACTAAACTATCGAGTAGTCATCAGCTTTGCTCTGCCAGACGTTCATAACGTTCGGAGTTGCTCCTGCAGCGGGTCTTGCACCTAGCGGTGCTTCCAGGACGTAATTATTCCGTGCAGCAATGAGGATAATCCTCAAGTTACGGACCTAGTCCATGTAGTTGCTACCATCATCTTTCAACTTAGCTTTCTCTAGGAACGCATTAAAATTCAAGGGAATGGTAGCACGGGCCATTGATCTACAACAGCATAGATATGCAAAAACTATCAGGTACTAAGTTCATGATAAATTATAGTTCAATTAATCATATTACTTAAGAACTCCCACTTAGATAGACATCCCTCTAGTAATCTAAATGATCGCGTGATCCATATCAACTAAACCATGTTCGATCATCACGTGAGATGGAGTTGTTTTCAATGGTGAACATCACTATGTTCATCATATCTACTATATGATTCACGTTTGACCTTTTGGTCTTAGTGTTCCGAGGCCATATCTGCATATGCTAGGCTCGTCAAGTTTAACCCGAGTATTCTGCACGTGCAAAACTGGCTTGCACCCGTTGTATGTGAACGTAGAGCTTATCACACCCGATCATCACGTGGTGTCTCGGCACGACGAACTGTAGCAACGGTGCATACTCAGGGAGAACACTTGTACCTTGAAATTTAGTGAGGGGTCATCTTATAATGCTACCGCCATACTAAGCAAAATAAGATGCATAAAGGATAAACATCACATGCAATCAAAATATGTGACATGATATGGCCATTATCATCTTGTGCCTTTGATCTCCATCTCCAAAGCATCGTCATGATCTCCACCGTCACTAACTTGACACCTTGATCTCCATCGTAGCATCGTTGTCATCTCGCCAACAATTGCTTCTACGACTATCGCTACCGCTTAGTGATATAGTAGAGCAATTACATGGCGATTGCATTTCATACAATAAAGCGACAACCATAAGGCTCCTGCCAGTTGCCGATCACTTTTACAAAACATGATCATCTCATACGACAATTTATATCTCATCACATCTTGACCATATCACATCACAACATGCCCTGCAAAAACAAGTTCGACGTCTTCTACTTTGTTATTGCAAGTTTTACGTGGCTGCTACGGGCTTCTAGCAAGAACCGTTCTTACCTAAGCATCAAAACCACAATGATTTTTCGTCAAGTGTGATGTTTTAACCTTCAACAAGGACCGGCCGTAGTCAAACTCGATTCAACTAAAGTTGGAGAAACAGACACCCACCAGCCACTTGTGTGCGAAGCACGTCGGTAGAACCAGTCTCATGAACGCGGTCATGTAATGTCAGTCTGGGCTACTTCATCCAATAATACCGCCGAATCAAAGTAAGACATTGGTGGTAAGTAGTATGACTATTATCGCCCACAACTCTTTGTGTTCTACTCGTGCATATAACATCTACGCATAGACCTGGTTCGGATGCCACTGTTGGGGAACATAGTAATTCAAAAAAATTCCTATGATCATGCAATATCTAACTAGGATATGTATAGCAACAAGAGGGGAGAGTGTGTCCATGTACCCTCGTAGACCGATGTAACGCAGTTGATGTAATCGAACGTCTTCACGATCCAACCGATCCAAGTATCGAACGTACGTCACCTCCTTGTTCAGCACATGTTCAGCATGATGACGTCCCTCGAGCTCTTGATCCAGTAGAGGGACGAGGGAGAGTTCCGTCAACACAACGGTGTGGTGATGGTGTTGGTGATGTGATCCGCGCAGGGCTTTGCCTAAGCACTACGACAATATGACCGAGTTGGTAAATTGTGGAGGGGGCACCACACACGGCTAAGACAATTGATGTTGTGCCTTTGGGGTGCCCCCGCCCCCATATATAAAGGGGGGAGGAGGAGGTGGCCGGCCCAAGGGAGGCGCGCCAAGGGGGGAGTCCTACTTGGACTCCTAGTCCAAGTAGGATTCGCTCGGCCCCCTCCTTCCAACTAACGGAAAGGGGAAAGGGGAAAGGGGGGAGAGGGAGAAGGAAAGGGGGGGCGCCCCCAACCTTAGTCCAACTCGGTCTGGGCTGGGGGGGTGCCCCACCTCTTGTGGCAGCCTCCTTCTCTCCACTATGGCCCAATAGGCCCATTGATAACCCACAAGTATAGGGGATCAATTGTAGCCTCTTTCGATAAGTAAGAGTGTCGAACCCAACGAGGAGCTAAAGGTAGAACAAATATTCCCTCAAGTTCTATCGACCACCGATACAACTCTACGCACGCTTGATGTTCGCTTTACCTAGAACAAGTATGAAACTAGAAGTACTTTGTAGGTGTTTTTTGGGTAAGCTTGCAAGAAAGTAAAGAACACGAAAATAACAGCTAGGGGCTGTTTAGATAAAGAAACAACTAAATTAGTTTTAGTAGAGAGCTTTTGTCAATAAGAAAGTTATTTGTCCCTAGGCAATTGATAACTAGACCGGTAATCATTATTGCAATTTTATTTGAGGGAGATGCATAAGCTAACATACTTTCTCTACTTGGACCATATGCACTTATGATTGGAACTCTAGCAAGCATCCGCAACTACTAAAGATTCATTAAGGTAAAACCCAACCATAGCATTAAAGCATCAAGTCCCCTTTATCCCATACGCAAACAACCTACTTACTCGGGTCTGTGCTTCTGTCACTCACGCCACCCACCAGAAGCAAATCATAAGCATATTACAAACCCTACAGCGGGAATCCCTCACGCTTGCGCGACACGGAGAGCACCATAGGACAACACCAATAATAAAACATACAACTCAAACCAATCTTGATCATCAAATAGCCATTAGGACAAAACAGATCTACTCAAACATCATAGGATAGCCATACATCATTGGGAAATAATATATAGCATTGAGCACCATGTTTAAGTAGAGATTACAGTGGGTAAGAGAGAGGTTACACCTCTGCATAGAGGGGCGAAGAGTTGGTGATGATGGCGGTGAAGTTGTTGGTGAAGATGGCGTTGATGATGATGGCCCCGGCAGCGCTCCGGCGCCACCAGAAGCAAGGGGGAGAGGGCCCCCCTTCTTCTTCTTCTTCCTTGACCTCCTCCCTAGATGGGAGAAGGGTTTCCCCTCTGGTCCTTGGCTCCCATGGTGTGGGAGGGGCGAGAGCCCCTTCGAGATTGGATCTATCTCTCTGTTTCTCTCTGGTCCTGCGTTCTCTGGCTCTGTTTCACCGTTTCGTATATATATGGAGATCCGTAACTCCGATTAGCCTGAAACCTTCGCCGTGATTTTTTTCCAAATATTAGCTTTCTTGCGGCAAAAGAAGAGCGTCAACCGCCTTACGGTGGGCTCATGAGGGTAGGGGGCGCCCCCCCTGCCTCGTGACCACCTCGGGCACTGGTTCGCGTTGATTTTCCTTCCGAATTTTCCATATTTTCCAAAAATAAGCTCCATCCGTTTTTATCCCGTTTGGACTCCGTTTGATATGGATATTATGCGAAACCAAAAACATGCAACAGACAGGAACTGGCACTGGGCACTGGATCAATATGTTAGTCCCAAAAATAATATAAAAAGTTGCCAAAAAGTATATGAAAGTTGAATAATATTGGCATGGAACAATAAAAAATTATAGATACGACGGAGACGTATCAGCATCCCCAAGCTTAATTCCTGCTCGTCCTCGAGTAGGTAAATGATAAAAAAGATAATTTTTGATGTGGAATGCTACCTAGCATAATCTTGATCACATATCTAATCATGGCATGAATATTAAGACACGAGTGATTCAAAGCAATAGTCTATCATTTGACATAAAAACAATAATACTTCAAGCCTATGAATAAAGCAATCATGTCTTTTCAAAATAACATGGCCAAAGAAAGTTATCCCTACAAAATCATATAGTCTGGCTATGCTCCATCTTCACCACACAAAATATTCACATCATGCACAACCCCGATGACAAGCCAAGCAATTGTTTCATACTTTTGACGTTCTCAAACCTTTTCAACTTTCACGCAATACATGAGCGTGCGCCATGGACATAGCACTATAGGTGGAATAGAATATGATGGTGGAGAAGACAAAAAGGAGAAGATAGTCTCACATCAACAAGGCGTATCAACGGGCTATGAAGATGCCCATCAATAGATATCGATGTGAGTGAGTAGGGATTGCCATGCAACGGATGCACTAGAGCTATAAGTGTATGAGAGCTCTAACTGAAACTAAGTGGGTGTGCATCGAACTTGCTTGCTCATGAAGACCTCGGGCATTTGAGGAAGCCCAGTGTCAGTGTCAAAACCGGCGGATCTCGGGTAAGGGGTCCCGAACTATGCGTCTAGGCCGGATGGTATTAGGAGGCAAGGGACACGAAGTTTTACCCAGGTTTGGGCCCTCTTGATTGAGGTAAAACCCTACGTCCTGCTTGATTAATATTGATGATATGGGTAGTACAAGAGTAGATCTACCACGAGATCGGAGAGGCCAAACCCTAGAAGCTAGCCTATGGTATGATTGTTGTTCTGTATGTTGTCCTACGGACTAAAACCCTCCGGTTTATATAGACACGGGAGAGGGTTAGGGTTACACAAAGTCGGTTACAATGGTAGGAGATCTACATATCCGTATCGCCAAGCTTGCCTTCCACGCCAAGGAAAGTCCCTTCCAGACACGGGACGAAGTCTTCAATCTTGTATCTTCATAGTCCAGGAGTCCGGCTGAAGGCATAGTCCGGCCATCCGGACACCCCCTAATCCAGCTCCCTCAGTAGCCCCCGAACCAGGCTTCAATGACGATGAGTCCGGTGCGCAGATTGTCTTCGGCATTGCAAGGCGGGTTCTCCTCCAAATTCCGTGTACCTGTTGAATAAAGTCCGGCTTCTTGTAAATGTTGCGCTCCTTGGCTTCTACGCCCAATAATGGTCGTCTCCCACGTGTCAAACAAATATGAAAAGTCTGAGTGTTTTTACATCCACACCCCTAGCCGCGTAAATGAGCCACCCATTTAAGGGGACGAGGATTTAGATCCAAACCACACCTTCTCCCTCTCGCGAGTGTTCATCAGAGCGCATCCGACAAAGGTCCATACCACCATGGCCAGCCGTCGCAACTCCTCATTTCGCCCTTCCAGCCCTCAGCCTGGATGTTGGGAGAGATTCTCCATCCCGCATAGCGAGCTAGTGATGCTCCAGACCAAGGGATTTCTCCCCCCGGCCTATATGGTCCCGGTTCGAGCCGGTCTTGCCATCTATAATGGCGGAGAGCAAGCGGAGAGTGCCCCTAGTCCCTCCAAAGGAGAGCGGGTATGCCTCATCCCTTATTTAATAAGGGGGCTCGGATTCCCAATACATCCGTTTCTCCGGGGGCTC
Organism: Triticum dicoccoides; assembly: GCF_002162155.2. NCBI lineage: Eukaryota > Viridiplantae > Streptophyta > Magnoliopsida > Poales > Poaceae > Triticum > Triticum dicoccoides. The sequence continues at coordinate 123,137,598 of NC_041384.1, read as the reverse complement.
CTGGAGTTCTATGGCCTCCAGCTACACAATCTCACGTCTGCCTCTGTATTGCATATCGCGGGCTTCGTAGCCCTCTGCGAGCTGTTTTTGGGTGTTGAGGCTCATTTCGGGCTGGGGAAAGAGCTATTCTGCCTTGTGCCCCGTTCTCAGAAGGGGTCAATATATCAAGTGGGCGGAGCCGAAGTGTGGCGCATCGTCGGGACCGGATATCTATCCGGAACCCCAAAGAAGGCGTCCGAGGACTGGCCTTCGGAATGGTTTTACATAGAGGACGTCCCGCTGCCGGACCCTGTCCGGATCGGCCTCCCTGAGTTTGACAGTGCTCCACTAAAGAAGCGCCTAAGTTGGCGTCCACGGAGCCCTTAGAGGGAAAGTGACAAGGACGTTCGTTACCTGATGGGCCGGATAAGATTGTTAGCTCATTCCGGACTGACCATGATCGGGATCATGGCCGCATGCATCATGCGAGGGGTGCAGCCGCTACAGTATAGAGGCCACCCCATGTGGGACTTCAATGGGGAGGACGACGCCACCCGCTACGGCCGTAAGGGGCCGGATTCGGCTGCGGCTCTAACAAAGACCTTGTCCGCTTTGTACAAGGGAGAAGAGGAGGAATTTCTCCGCGTCGACCCAAAGGGTGGATTTTCTATGTACAATCCCCCAAGCTGGGTAAGTGGCCACATTTACCTGCCCATTCGTTTTATATTCCCATTGTTAAATATTCAGTCTAACGACTTCAATGCAGGAACTGCGCCAGGCTATTAAAGAAATAAACAGCCCTCCTCCACAACCCGAGGACCCAGGACGGTCCCTCGACCCAGCCTCTCAAGAGGATCCGGACTTATATGTGGAGCTGATTGATGGAGTGTTCCATCAATTGAGCAAGGACAACGCCTTGGTGGCCATTACAGCTGATTACCCAGGGCTAATCTCGGCCTCCCAGGTAACTGAGATCGAAGTCCCAGTACCCCGAATAGGGGCCCGCCCTCTCGTGTTTTCAGTTTCCTGATTACAACCGAGCTTTGCAGGGGAGGTTTTTGAGACGGGAGGCCGAACCTGCGGCGACAAGCCAATGAGGGGCCGCAGGGCCCCGTGGGCAGAAAAGAGGTGCAGTCCAGACCGAGGCGTCAGCGCAAAGGTATGGCGCGCCCCCTTATCCCAGGTGTTATACCTTCAAGGCATATTAACACTCATGCTCTCTTCAGGACAAAGAGACCTCGCCGGACTATATCCGGAGAGGATGCCAATCGCGCCTCCACCAGCCAGGCTCCAAAGCCTGGTCCGGAGGTGGAGGCGAACACAAGGCATGCACCGGACGCTCCTCAGACGGAGGATGTGGACAGGTTGTCTGCCACCAACTCTGAGGTGGAGAGTGCCATGAACCACAGGCGTCGCCGGACAATTCTTCGCGACGCTTGTTTCTCCCGAGAGGCATTAGATGCCTTCAATTCAGGAGATGCGTACCTTCGCGCCGCTCAAAATGGTCTAGCCAGAGCCACGGAGCAATATGTAAAAGACATACGGGTAAGAAAATTTTGGTAATTATATATATACCAGTAGCCCCCGAGACTTGAAACAGTTAGAATAACTGATTTAAGGATCATTTGTTATGCAGGTTCTTACAGAAAAGAATTCTCTACTATCCAAGGAGCTGGAAGAGTGCAAAGCCCAACTTGAGGCCGCACTAGCCACGGCAGGGGAGCCCAAGGAGACCCGCTGGTAATATACACTTTGAAAGATAAGTATTTTGCGAAGCACGTCATGGGTGCAAATCTGACAAATGAAAATGCAGATGGCGTCGGATTGAATCCGAAAAGGCAACACCTCCTATGCCAGCTGAAGGCTGGTGAGAAGGTGCTGACAAAGGTGAGGCGGGAGAAGAACGATCTCCAAGATGCCAACACCAAGCTGGGCGTCGAACTGAAAGATGTTCGTGCCCAGCCGTCAGACTCCGTTAAGGAGAATCAGCGGCTTCGGCGCGGCATATTTAGTAAGTGCTTGAACGAACCTTTGGAAAAAAAGTTCGGCAGGGAAGTCGACTAACAGAGTAATGTCTGTAGGTGTGCTAACAGGTCGTCGTGCAGAGGAGATGCCCGGTTCTACGGGTGACCTTCTTCCCGAGCTCTCGCAACTGCTCGAGCGAGTTCGGCAGGCGATGCAAGGCGTCGCCCAGGCCCTGTGGCCATCCATCTCCATGCCCGAAGGTCTTGGAGAGCTTGCGGAGAAGCTAAAGGGAGCACGGCGGCGCTTCTGATTGTGGAAGATATCGGCCTGCCGTCAAGGCGCTAGGGAGGCCTGGGCCATGGTGAAGATGCGGTACACAAAGGCTGACCCCAACCACATGGCCGAGGTCGGTCCTGTGGGGCCCGATGGGAAGGAGATCCCTGTAAGCTTAGTGTATGGCCAAGTAGAATTGGCCGCAAAGTATTCCCAGCAGGACTGTAAATTAGACAGCCTGTTAGATGGTATTGAAGAGGAATACAATCAGTCAGAATGACTATGTAATTTAATTGACATTTATAATGCCTTCTAGCCGGATTGTAGATCGTTTGTCATGGCCGACCTTTTCGCTTCAGCCTCGGGACCTGACGGTCCAGAGTGTGTCCGAATTCCCATGCGGTTATATAAGAACCGGGGAATGCATGGAGACCAGGCGTAGGGGTCATTAGTGCGTGAACATACAAGTGCCCGACTAGTTATGTTATATTACATGGTTAGTAAGAAACATCTTCCAGGGAGAATAGTTCCGTTAGGGGTTCCTTTCCCTGGGAGGCATGCCCTAAAGTGCATGCCCCTTCTGCGAGAAAGACGCGGGAAAAAGCATCTGGGGGCGCATAAATAAATAAGTGAAAAGATCATCTTTTAGGTCACCGACCGAATATTCCCTTAAGAACGCTAGCTTTCGGCTTCACCCAGTCTGAGGTACACATCCGGTTGATCCGGCAGTAACAATCGCAGAGGTGCTCCCTTTACCGCCTAGCCGAATAATCGGGAACGTAGGGGTAAGCACAGGAGCCAGGCAACCCAGCTTGGCCAAAACTTAAGTCATATCGATGCATATAATGGTGAAATAAAAGGTACATGCGGAAGTGTAACACATGTGTTGGGAATGAAGCCCGTATAAATAAGCTTCTGTTAAAAGAAGCCCCCAGGTTTAATGAGTGCGAATAGCATGTCAGTTGATGAGCCTTTAAAGGCTATAAGAGAAAGGAAGGGGAGAAGGAGAGAAATGTAAGACAGACAGTATATAAAAAATGGACAGAGGAAGGAGATGAACACAGAGTCCGGCGCTAGGCATAGAATCTTCGGAGACGGGCTGCGTTCCATGGGTTCGGCTCGAGTCGGTTATCCGATGCATCTCGCAGGCGGTACGCTCCACCAGTCAGGACTTGGTCAATTATGAAGGGACCTTCCCACTTGGGCTTGAGTTTGTCCCTTTTCTTGTCCAGCAGGCGTAGAACTAATTCGCCAACGTTGTAATTTTTGACCCGTACTTCTCTGCTTTGGTATCTTCGAGCCTGCTGTTGATAGAATGCGGAACGGGCTTTTGCCACGCCGCGCTCCTCCTCCAATGCGTCCAAACTGTCCTGCCGATCAAGCTCGGCTTCTCTTTCTTCATACATGCGCACTCGAGGTGAGTCATGAATTATGTCGCAAGGCAAAATTGCCTCTGCGCCGTACACCATAAAGAATGGTGTGTATCCGGTGGTGCGATTCGGCGTGGTCCGCAGCCCCCAGAGTACAGAGTCGAGCTCCTCAACCCAGTGCATGTTAGATTCCTTAAGGGACCGGACTAGTCTGTGTTTGATGCCGCTCATGATAAGACCATTTGCATGTTCGACCTGGCTGTTAGTTTGTGGGTGATAGACGGAAGCATAATCGAGCTTGATGCCCATGTTTTTGCACCAGAGTTTTACCTCGTCGGCCGTAAAGTTCGTGCCGTTATCAGTGATGATGTTGTGGGGGACGCCATAACGGTGTACAACCCCGGATATAAAGTCTATCACCGGTCCGGATTCGACTGTATTAACAGGCTTGGCTTCTATCCATTTGGTGAACTTATCCACCATGACCAGTAAGTATTTTTGCTTGTGGGTTCCGCCTTTAAGGGGTCCAACCATGTCAAGCCCCCAGACCACGAAGGGCCAAGTGATGGGGATAGTTTGGAGGGCGGTGGGTGGCATATGGCTTTGGTTTGCAAAGAGCTGGCAACCGGCGCATTGTTGGACTAAGTCCTGGGCGTCTGCCCGGGCCGTCGGCTAATAAAAGCATGTACGGAAGGCCTTGCTTACAAGGGACCGAGCTGCAGCGTGATGACCGCCGAGTCCGGCATGAATGTCAGCCAGGAGGTTCCGCCCTTCCTCTTCGGAGATGCACCTTTGAAGGACTTCGGTAGTGCTTTTCTTATAAAGCTCTCCCTCGTGGACTTTGTAGGCTTTGGATCGCCGCACTATGCAGCGTGCCTCATTTTGGTCCTCGGGGAGTTCCTTCCTAGTAAGGTAGGCGAGGAATGGTTCTGTCCATGGGGCGATGAAGGCCATTATTACGTGGGCTGAAGGTGTTATTTCATTGGCAGAGCCTCCGATTGTGTCAGAATGTTCGGTGTCGGGCAGTGCGGTTGGGTCCGGGCTGTTATTGTTCGGCTCCCCTTCCCATACTACGGATGGCTTGAACAACCTTTCCAAGAAGATGTTGGGGGGGACTACATCGCGTTTTGCGCTGATGCGTGCCAGGACATCTGCCGCCTGATTATTTTCCCGGGCTATATGGTGAAATTCAAGCCCTTTGAACCGAGCTGACATTTTTAGGAAGGCGTTGCGGTAAGCTGCCATTTTTGGATCCTTGGCATCGAAGTCTCCATTTATTTGGGATATTGCGAGGTTCGAGTCCCCGCGCACCTCTAGGCATTGAATGCCCATGGATACTGCCATCCGGAGACCATGTAAAAGGGCCTCATATTTGGCTGCATTGTTGGAGTCTGTGTACATAATCTGGAGTACGTATTGAACTGTGTCTCTTGTGGGGGAAGTCAAAACGACGCCAGCCCCTAGTCTGGCCAACATCTTGGAGCCGTCGAAATGCATGATCCAATTTGAATATGTGTCGTACTCTTTAGGGAGTTCGGCCTCCGTCCATTCTGCGAGGAAGTCGGCCAAAACTTGCGACTTGATGGCTCGCTGTGGTTTATAAGTTATGTCGAATGGGAGGAGCTCAATGGCCCATTTTGCAATTCGGCCTGTTGCGTCACGGTTGTTTATAATATCGTTAAGTGGTACTTCTGAGGCTACTGTTATTGAACACTCTTGAAAGTAGTGTCGTAGCTTCCGGGATGCCATGAATACCGCGTAAGCAATCTTTTGATAATGCGGGTACTGTGATTTGCACGGAGTGAGGACAGTGGACACATAATAGACCGCCTTTTGAAGGGGGAATTTGTGTCCGTCCGTTTCTCGTTCGACGACGAGCACTGCGCTTACCACCTGATGTGTTGCTGCAATGTACAATAGCATTGGTTCGCCAATGTTTGGCGTGGCCAGGACTGGGTTTGTTGCCAATATGGCTTTTATTTCGTCGAGTCCGGCCGTGGCTGCATCCGTCCATTCGAAGTGTTCGGTGCGTCGAAGGAGGCGGTAAAGGGGTAGGGCCTTTTCCCCCAAGCGGGAGATAAAGCGGCTTAGAGCCGCCACGCATCCGATTAAGTTTTGTATTTGTTTGAGGTCCTTTGGGATATCCAATTGTGACAGAGCTCGGATCTTGGCTGGATTTGCTTCAATTCCTCTACCGGATACAATGAAGCCCAAGAGCTTTTCGGTTGGGACGCCAAAAACGCATTTTTCCGGGTTGAGCTTGATGTCGTATGTTCAGAGGTTATCAAATGTGAGCCTCAAGTCGTCTACTAGAGATTTGACATGTCTTGTTTTGACGATCACATCATCTACATATGCCTCCACTGTTTTGCCGATCTGGTTTGCCAGACATGTCTGAATCATGCGCTGATATGTTGTGCCGGCGTTTTTGAGCCCGAAGGGCATTGTGTTGAAGCAGAATGGGCCGTATGGTGTGATAAATGTCGTTGCGGCTTGGTCTGATTCTGCCATCTTGATTTGATGGTAGCCGGAATATGCGTCGAGGAAACACAATGAATCATGTCCTGCGGTAGCGTCGATAATTTGATCGATGCGGGGGAGGGGGAAGGGATCCTTTGGGCAAGCCTTGTTAAGGTCTTTAAAATCAACGCACACGCGCCAGGATTTGTCCTTCTTTGGTACCATCACCAGGTTTGCTAGCCAGTCCGGATGTTTTATATCTCTGCTCTAATGAATCTGGCCTCCAATAGCTTTGATAGCTCCTCTCCCATGGCCTGTCTCTTAGGTTCGAAAAAACGCCGAAGAGCTTGTTTGACAGGTTTGAATCCTTTTTGGATATTTAAGCTGTGCTCGGCCAGCCTGCGTGGGATTCCTGGCATGTCTGAAGGGTGCCAGGCGAAAATGTCCCAGTTCTCTCGTAGGAACTCTCACAATGCGGCATCTACATCAGGGTTTAACTGTGCCCCGATGGAAGTTGTTTTATTGGGGTCCGTTGGATGGACCTGGAATTTGACTATTTCGTCCGCCGGTTTAAAGGAGGTGGACTTGGATCTTTTGTCGAGTACCACATCGTCCCTATTCACCATGGAGCGCAGCGCAGTCAGTTCCTCAGCCGCTAGGGCTTCGGATAGTGCCTCGAGGGCCAGTGCAGCTGTCTTGTTTTCGGCGCGGAGTGCTATGTCCGGATCACTAGCGAGAGTGATGATCCCGTTGGGTCCGGGCATCTTGAGCTTCATGTACCCGTAATGGGGTATTGCTTGGAAGATTGTAAACGCTTCTCGCCCTAGCAGAGCGTGATAACCGCTGCTGAACGGAGCCACATGGAACGTGACCTCTTCGGACCTGTAATTATCCGGCGTGCCGAACACCACATCTAGTGTGATTTTTCCTGTACAGCGCGCTTCCCGACTGGGGATTATTTCCCTAAAGGTTGTGCTGCTTCGCTCTATGTGGTTCCAGTCTATTTCCATTTTTTGCAGGGTTTCCTCATAAATGAGGTTCAATCCGATGCCGCCGTCCATTAGTACCTTGGTAAGACGAGAGCCGTCCACTATTGGACTGAGGACCAATGCGGCTGGTACTCGGGCTGTTCGGAATTTAGGTTCATCACTGGCGTTAAAGGTAATAGCCGTGTCACTCCATGGGTTTATTGTTGCTACTTGGTAGACTTCGGCAAGGCTGCGGAGTGTCCTTTTCGCATGTTATTTCATGTGAAAGTCTCGAAGACTGTTAATACCGTATTGGTGTCTCTGGGGTGGCTTTTTGTGGCCTCCAGAATTAGGAGATCTTCGCCAATTTTGGCCACCTGCCGGAGTATCCAACATGCTCTAAGGCTGTGAGTTGGTGTGGCGTCCTCTGTACTGTGAATTTTACAGGGTCCATTAAGCCATCCTTCCAATACGGTTCCATGCCCTGTAGAGGGTTTTTGCTTTTTGGTGTTTGACCCGGGTGTCTGGCGATGATGCACCCTTTTATTTCGGACTGGGTTTGTATTCAGGGCCGGATTGTCCCAAAATTTTATTTTGGTTTTCCAGGCGCTTTCCATCGCACAGTACTTTCGTACAATGGACGCCAAGTCAGCGAAGCATGTAATATCACGGCGACTTATGGCGTTGAGGATTCCCTTGTCCATGCAATTATTGCAGAAGAGTGAGATTGCGTCTTCCTCGCGGCAGTCCCTTATCCTGTTCCTAACCAGGAGGAATCTGGCCCAGTAATGATGTACTGTTTCTTCGGGCTCTTGCCTGATTTGGGATAGATCGCTTATGTTCGGGTGGGTGGGTGGAATTAAATCCGAAGCCTCACCCCATCTGAGGCTCAGAGGCCGAGGAATTTCCAAACTCGAAAATTTGGATTCCTGGATGTTGTCCAATGAATCCTGTCCGTCGCCTGACTCTAAGTTCAGGTCTTGAGTAATATCCTCCCCTCCACGGGTATCCGGCTTGGAGGGATCGGGAATCCAGACGTAGCTAGTCCTTAAGATAGATGAGGGGTGACTTGGGGAGAGATAATCTCACTCAGATCGGGCTTAGGCCCAATCTGGTCGTAATCCGTAGCGACTCCCAGGGCGGCGATGCGATCCAAGAGCTCGTTTATGGAGGAGAGCTCCATTGGATCTAACTGCTCGGCGAGTTCCGAGCTGACATGAAGATTGTTTTCGATGGCTCGAGAGGTCATCATCAGCGCAGAAGCCGAACAGGCGGTCATAAGAAAACCACCTAGCCGGAGGGTTTGGCCGATAGCCAAAGCTCCCTTAGCAACGGTGCCGTCTTTAAAGACGGGGCGAGGCATCCTCCCTGATGGCGATGACACAGAGGAACTCTCAATGAAAGCACCAATGTTGGTGTCAAAACTGGCAGATCTCGGGTAGGGGGTCCCGAACTGTGCGTCTAGGCCGGATGGTAACAGGAGGCAAGGGACACGAAGTTTTACCCAGGTTCGGGCCCTCTTGATGGAGGTAAAACCCTACGTCTTGCTTGATTAATATTGATGATATGGGTAGTACAAGAGTAGATCTACCACGAGATCGGAGAGGCTAAACCCTAGAAGCTAGCCTATGGTATGATTGTTGTTCTGTATGTTGTCCTACGGACTAAAACCCTCCGGTTTATATAGACATCGGAGAGGGTTATGGTTACACAAAGTCGGTTACAATGGTAGGAGATCTACATATCCGTATCGCCAAGCTTGCCTTCCACGCCAAGGAAAGTCCCTTCCGGACACGGGACGAAGTCTTCAATCTTGTATCTTCATAGTCCAGGAGTCCGGCTGAAGGCATAGTCCGGCCATCCGGACACCCCCTAATCCAGGACTCCCTCACCCATCATCGGAATATACAAGCCAAGTTCTATAATGAAAATTCTCACTAGTATATGAAAGTGATAACTCAAGAGACTCTCTATATGAAGAACATGGTGCTACTTTGAAGCACAAGTGTGGAAAAAGGATAGTAGCACTGCCCCTTCTCTCTTTTTCTCTCATTTTTTTTGTATTTTTTGTATTTTTATATTTTTTTATATTTTTTGGTGGGCTTCTTTGGCCTCTTTTATTTTTTTGTAAAGTCCGGAGTCTCATCCCGAATTATGGGGGAATCATAGTCTCCATCATCCTTTCCTCACTGGGGCAATGCTCTAATAATGATGATCATCGCACTTTTATTTACTTACAACTCAATAGTACAACTTGATACTAGAACAAAGATATGACTCTATATGAATGCCTCCGGCGGTGTACCGGGATGTGCAATGATCTAGCGTAGCAATGACATCAAAAAATGGACAAGCCATGAAAACATCATGCTAGCTATCTTACGATCATGCAAAGCAATATGACAATGAATGCTCAAGTCATGTATATGATGATGATGGAAGTTGCATGGCAATATTTCCCGGAATGACTATGGAAATGCCATAATAGGTAGGTAAGGTGGCTATTTTGAGGAAGGTATATGGTGGGTTTATGGTACCGGCGAAAGTTGCGCGGTACTAGAGAGGCTAGCAATGATGGAAGGGTGAGACTGCGTATAATCCATGGACTCAACATTAGTCATAAAGAACTCACATACTTATTGCAAAAATCTATTAGTCATCGAGACAAAGTACTATGCGCATGCTCCTAGGGGGATAGATTGGTAGGAAAAGACCATCGCTCGTCCCCGACCGCCACTCATAAGGAAGACAATCAATAAATAAATCATGCTCCGACTTCGTTACATAACGGTTCACCATACGTGCATTCTACAGGAATCACAAACCTCAACACAAGTATTTCTAAATTTCACAATTACTCAACTAGCATGACTCTAATATCACCACCTTTATATCACAAAACTATTGCAAGGAATCAAACATATCATATTCAACGATCTACAAGTTTATGTAGGATTTTATGACTAACCATGTGAATGACCAGTTCATGTCATCTCTCTAAATAGATATAAGTGAAGCAAGAGAGTTTAATTCTTTCTACAAAAGATATGCCCACGCTCTAACAAATATAAGTGAAGAAAAAGAGCATTCTACAAATGGCGGTTGTCTAAGTGAAGAGAAACAGGCAATCCAAACTTCAAATGATATAAGTGAAGCACATGAAGCATTCTATAAAACCATACTCAAAAGATATAAGTGAAGTGCAATGAGCATTCTATAAATCAACCAAGGACTATCTCATACCAGCATGGTGCATAAAAAGAAAAAGAAAAACCTAAATGCAAAAGACGCTCCAAGACTTGCACATATGGCATGAACGAAACGAATCTGAAAACATACCGATATTTGTTGAAGAAAGAGGGGATGCCTTCCCAGCATCCCCAAGCTTAGACGCTTGAGTCTCCTTGAATATTTACTTGGGGTGCCTCGGGCATACCCAAGCTTGAGCTCTTGCCTCTCTTCCTTCTTCTCACATCGAAACCTTCTCAATCATCGAACACTTCATCCACACAAAACTTAAACAGAAAACTCGGTAAGATCCGTTAGTATAATAAAGCAAATCACTACTCTAAGTACTGTTGCAAACCAATTCATATTTTGTTTTTTCATTGTGTCTACTGTAATATAACTTTTCCATGACTTAATACACTGATATAAATTGATAGTTTCATCAAAACAAGCAAACTATGCATCAAAAACACAATCTGTCTAAAACAGAACAGTCTGTAGCAATCTGAACATTCACCATACTTCTGATACTTGAACAATTCTGCAAAAATTAGGAAAAATAAAAAAATTGTACAGCAAGACAGTGCAAAAAGAATAAGAACCATTTAACATTCCAGATAAAAATGTAAATTCGCGCACTACAGCCAAAGTTTCTGTCCTGCACCATACAAACCATCAAGCAAATGTAAACATCCTAAAGGCAAACCTTGGCAAATTATTTTTATAATACAATGGAATTGTACAAGGGGATAATTATTTTTGTTGAAAGGTTTCTTTAGTTAAGATTCACAAAGTTCCCATGAGCATGAACAAAGTTCAAGGACGTCCCCCACTTTCACAATGCTCGTCTCTCTCACTTTCACTTTTCTTTTAGAAAAAGTTTTGGGTTCCCCTCTTTATTTTTGTTGTTTTTAAACTATATGAAAGCACTCAACAGAAATAAATGACTCTCTAAAACTTCCGGGTTGAATCCCTGGCAGCGCTTTCTTTAAAGCCATTAAGCTAGGCATATAGTGCTCAAGTAATGAATCCACCTGGATCCCAAGGTATATCAAAGCCAATTTTAATTAACAATGATTTGTAATTTAGTAGTGAGCACAAAATAACATATATCATACAATTACGAAGTCTAACTCTCTTCCTATGCATCGGCATGTCATAAAAGAACAATTCATGCACACATAGTAAAGGCAAATGCATAGTATAAACAGTTTCTTGCAATTTTATCATATTGGAAACATAGAGAGGTGGAGATATAGTTCCTCTCTCATAATAATTGCAAGTAGGGGCAGCAAGCACATGCATATTATATTCATCAAAATCATCATGTGCAACGGTAAAAGGCAACCCATCAATATAATCCTTAATAAGTGCAAACTTCTCCGATATAGTGTAGTCGGGAGAATTCAAAAAGATAATAGGACTATCATGTGTGGGTGCAATAGCAACAATTTCATGTTTAACATAAGGAACTATAGCAAGTTCATCTCCATAAGCATAATTCATATTGGCATCTTGGCCACAAGCATCATCAAAAAGGGATATTTCAAAAGAATCCAAGGGATCATAACAGTCATCATAGCAATCATCCTTCGGTAAGCACGAAGGGAAATTAAACAATGTATGAGTTGAAGAGTTACTCTCATTAGAAGGTGGGCACAGGTAGCTAATCCGCTCTTCCTCCTTTTGTTCTGCGCTCTCCTCATCATCTTTTTCATCCAATGAGCTCACAGTTTCATCAATTTCTTCTTCCATAGACTCCTGCAAAATATTAGTCTCTTCTTGGACAGCAAAGTAGTCCTCAATATATAGTTCAACATAGGCATTAGAAGCATAATTATCATAGCAATATTTAAATATGGAAAAAATTTCAGATTTGTAAAGAGTAGCATCATACTTTTCAATCAAAGAAGCAATTTCATAAGCACCCTTAAAAGCAACAAATTGTTCAATTTGTTGAACATCATAGTAACTATAAACACCCTTAACATAAGAGGATACGATTCCATTATCACTAAACAAACATTGGTAGGGAAGGTGTTTCTTAGGGTCTTCAGAACAACAAGTATAATTATATATTTCACATAAATTCCAAGCATAGCGTTGCAAACGATGAATTTGATCCAGTAAAGTTTTCCCTTTTTCAGATATTCGGTGTCGCACATAACAAGCATGCTCATCTAAAGATTTGCCCTCAACTAAGCTAGTTGGGATTTCAGCACGAGCACATAGGGATCGAAGATGATCCAAGTAATAAGCTTCAGCAGTGTGATAGATTTCGAGTGGTTCTTCAACCATTGGTTTAGTAGGTACAACTATTTTTTTTGGTATTTTGCGTTTCCTACCCATAACTAAAGATATAAAACAACTAAGAACAGCAAATAAAAATTACTTAGTGATAAAGCAAACAAGCACACACGAGAATATTCACCCCACGCTATTGCTCCCCGGCAACGGCGCCAGAAAAAGGTCTTGATAACCCACAAGTATAGGGGATCAATTGTAGACTCTTTTGATAAGTAAGAGTGTCAAACCCAACGAGGAGCTAAAGGTAGAACAAATATTTCCTCAAGTTCTATCGACCACCGATACAACTCTACGCACGCTTGACGTTCGCTTTACCTAGAACAAGTATGAAACTAGAAGTACTTTGTAGATGTTTTTGGGTAAGCTTGCAAGAAAGTAAAGAACACGAAAATAAAAGCTAGGGGCTATTTAGATAAAGACACAACTAAATTAGTTTTAGTAGAGAGCTTTTGTCAACAAGAAAGTTATTTGTCCCTAGGCAATCGATAACTAGACCGGTAGTCAGTATTGCAATTTTATTTGAGGGAGAGGCATAAGCTAACATACTTTCTCTACTTGGATCATATGCACTTATGATTGGAACTCTAGCAAGCATCCGCAACTACTAAAGATTCATTAAGGTAAAACCCAACCATAGCATTAAAGCATCAAGTCCCCTTTATCCCATACGCAAACAACCTACTTACTCGGGTCTGTGCTTCTGTCACTCACGCCACCCACCATAAGCAAATCATAAGCATATTGCAAACCCTACATCGGGAATCCCTCACGCTTGCGCGACACGGAGAGCACCATAGGATAGCACCAATAATAAAACATACAACTCAAACCAATCTTGATCATCAAATAGCCATTAGGACAAAACAGATCTACTCAAACATCATAGGATAGCCATACATCATTGGGAAATAATATATAGCGTTGAGCACCATGTTTAAGTAGAGATTACAGCGGGTAAGAGAGAGGTTACACCGCTGCATAGAGGGGGGAAGAGTTGGTGATGATGGCGGTGAAGTTGTTGGTGAAGATGGCGTTGATGATGATGGCCCCGGCAGCGCTCCGGCGCCACCGGAAGCAAGGGGGAGAGGGCCCCCTTCTTCTTCTTCTTCCTTGACCTCCTCCCTAGATGGGAGAAGGGTTTACCCTCTGGTCCTTGGCTCCCATGCCGTGGGAGGGGCGAGAGCCCCTCCGAGGTTGGATCTATCTCTCTGTTTCTCTCTGGTTCTGCGTTCTCTGGCTCTGTTTCACCGTTTTGTATATATATGGAGATCTGTAACTCTGATTGGCCTGAAACCTTCGCCGTGATTTTTTCTGAATATTAGCTTTCTTGTGGCAAAAGAAGAGCGTCAACCGCCTTACGGTGGGCTCACGAGGGTAGGGGGCGCGCCCTAGGGGGGCGCCCCCTGCCTCGTGACCACCTTGGGCACTGGTTCGCGTTGATTTACCTTCTGAATTTTCCATATTTTCCAAAAATAAGCTCCGTCCGTTTTTATCCCATGTGGACTCCGTTCGATATGGAAATTCTACGAAACCAAAAACATGCAACAGACACGAACTGGCACTAGGCACTGGATCAATATGTTAGTCCCAAAAATAATATAAAAAGTTGCCAAAAAGTATATGAAAGTTGAATAATATTGGCATGGAACAATCAAAAATTATAGATACGATGGAGATGTATCACCCATTAACTTTTCCGGGGGGTTCTAGTAACCTCCCGGTACTCCGAAAAAATCCTGATCTTCTTCGGAACCATTCCGGTGTCTGTATTTAACCTTCTAATATATGAATCTTTACCTCTCGACTATTTCAGGACTCCTCGTCATGTTCATGATCTCATTTGGGACTTCGAACAAACTTTGGTCACCAAAACACATAACTCATAATACAAATCGTCATCGAACGTTAAGCACGCGGACCCTACGGGTTCAAGGACTATGTAGACATGATCGAGACACATCTCCGGTCAATAACCAATACCATAACCTGGATGCTCATATTGTGTGATATCCTAGCTTAATAGGGATGATAGACTACTCATATCAATAAGGAAATCATTCTTTTCCGGGAGCCCATTCGGACAGAACTCCAAAGTTAAGCGTGCTCAGCTTGGAGAAATTTTAGGATGGGTGACCAACCGGGAAATTGCTCCCGGGTGCGCATGAGTGAGGACAAAGTGCGCAGAAAAGACTAGTATTGATCTGTGGGGCCAGTCTAGATCCCGCCAGGAGTAACGACCACTGGTGGGTGTGTCCGAGGCGTTACAAGTTGGTATCAAAGCCGACCCTCGCGGTTACACGAATGTTTGCGGACAGGTGTGCGATCATGTTGTTCATGACATTTGTGACCCGTCGTGGCACACGGCATGGCACATGCACCGAACTGGATGCACAGACGTTTGTGCCAAGAGGGAACGTTCCTGTGGCCCGACGAGGACGTCAGTTCCTCTGAGTGGGGGTGTATGTGATAGCCTGGCTTAATAGGGATGATAGACTACTCATATCAACAAGGAATTCCTTCTTTTCCGGCAGGCCATTCAGACAGAACTCCAAAGTTAAGCGTGCTCAGCTTGGAGAAATTTCAGGATGGGTGATCGACCAGGAAGTTGCTCCCGGGTGCGCACGAGTGAGGACAAAGTGCACAGAAAATACTAGTATTGATCTGTGGGGCCAGTCTAGATCCTGCCAGGAGTAATGACCACTGGCGGGTGTGTCCGGGGCGTTACATATTGGCTCCTACATATTCTACGAAGATCTTTATCGGTCAAACCGCATAACAACATACGTCATTCCCTTTGTCACGGTATGTTACTTGCCCGAGATTCGATCATCGGTATCATCATACCTAGTTCAATCTCATTACTTGCAAGTGTCTTTACTCGATCCATAATGCATCATCCCGTAACTAACTCATTATTCACATTGCTTGCAAGGCTTATAGTGATGTGCATTATCGGGAGGGCCCAGAGATACCTCTCCGATACTCGGAGTGACAAATCCTAATCTTGATCTATGCCAACTCAACAAACACCATCGGAGACACCTGTAGAGCATCTTTATAATCACCCAGTTACGTTGTGACGTTTGATAGCACACAAAGTGTTCCTCCGGTATTCGGGAGTTGCATAATTTCATAGTCATAGGAATATGTATAAGTCATGAAGAAATCAATAGCAATAAAACTAAACGATCATAATGCTAAGCTAATGGATGGGTCTTGTCCATCACATCATTCTCTAATGATGTGATCCCATTCATCAAATAACACATGTCTATGGTCAGGAAACTTAACCATCTTTGATTAACGAGCTAGTCAAGTAGAGGCATACTAGGGACACTCTGTTTGTATATGTATTCACACATGTACTAAGTTTCCGGTTAATACAATTCTAGCATGAATAATAAACATTTATCATGATATAAGGAAATATAAATAACAACTTTATTATTGCCTCTAGGGCATATTTCCTTCAAATGGGTGGTACACGTGGAGTAATGAACTACGTAACCCGGCCATGGAGAAGATGGGCCACATATTTTTGTCCAACTCATGGGAGGATATCTACCCCAACAACCTGTTCACGGCAACTGGCTTGGCGGTATCGGACCACTGCCCACTCCTTGTGGATCTTGACGCGGATTTCCAGTTGGTTCGCCATTTCAAATTTGAAAGTTTCTGGCCCAAGATTGAGGGCTTCCTGGATACAATGCAAGATGCTTGGCAATCGATCCCATTCGAGGGTAACCCGTTCGTGGTGCTGACAACAAGTTGCATGCCACGACGAAGGCATTGCAAAGATGGAATGATCGTTGGATTGGCAACATCCGCCTTCAACTCTCCATTGCGATGAAAGTAATTAGGAGACTAGACGTGGTGGCTGAAACAAGGGCTCTTTTGGGCCAAAAGCTTGTGTTAAGAAAAATGCTCAAGAAGAAACTATTAGGTATGTGCTCGCTCGAGAGGAAAATCGTGAGACAAAGTTCGAGACTTCTACACTTGAAAGGGGGAGATGCAAACACAGCGTTTTTTCAAACGCGATATTTCATCATCATCCAACTCACTGTCAGCGGTTATTCCACATCTGTGAGTCCCATTTCTCTTAGCAAGCACATATTTTCTACATGTGGGTCTTGAAGCTGTTGAAGCATTTCAAGAGCAGCTTTTCTTGAAGAGGAAGTTTTGTTGCTGAAGGTCTCAGAAGAGTTCTTATTTTAAGAGACATTGGACTGCAGAGTTGTATTCCCCATGCTAGAACTAGGTGGGGCAACATCCCCTCCATAGGCAGCATCTTTATCCTGGTTGAGCTCTTCTTTCAAGAGGTCACAATTCAAATAGGGTCTCATGTTCTATTGTAATTTTGATTATGAACAACTTGTCACCAATTCCAAAAAGTCTGTTAGAGGGAATTTTGGGTCCTTGCATTTGATCCTAACCTTTTCAACTAGATTTTTTAAGAAGCTTTGCCAGTCAACATCAACCAAAGAGCCAAGAACATAAGCAATTTGCTCCAGAGTGGATCATTGTGCCCATTTAGGATCAATTCCTTCCAACTGTAGCCATACATTTTGTAATTCAGCTTTAGGTTCAAGGTTTTCTTTCCATAGTTCAACTTTAATTGTCACCCCTTCATAATCAGGTAGGTCAAACATAGGGTATCTAGAAACTTGAGCCTCGAGGATGTGAGGGAACTAAACCAGGAAAGTCCAATCATCAAGTTTCCTAATTTGCCAAGGCAATCTTGTAAATAGCAGAGAATTTTGCAGAAAACTCTTCCTTAGTGACCTGACCAGACTCAATTGAAACCCATCCAACATTCTTAACAACACCTATATGGTGTTCATTAACATCTGGAACCAAAATTTGGAAGAACACCAACCCAAATGCAACAATTCCAATAAAAACTAAAGGTTTCCTAGGTTTCCTTTTGTCAGGGCAGCCTTCAACCTTGTGGATGACCATCTTGCAAATGAAGCAACATGATGGGCTCTTGCACCGGGTCTTGTTATGACCAGGCTCCCCATAGTTAATACAGTACAAATTGCTACAACATATTCTTCAAAGCCTTGAGCTTCTCCGACGGCTTTCTCCGACCTGGAATTGCTTTATAGCATTGTTAGACTTTCCTTTCCTATGTTGCTGATGGTGTTTTGACATGTCAGAGCTATCCCATTGGGTTGTTCCCTAAGCTTGTTGTTGAAATTTTTTTTGCATTGGCTAGGGGGAGGCTTATTTTGCTGTTGGGGTGGAGCAAATCTAGAGGGGGTGCTCCCTAAATACATACATGGTGCTCCAGAAGGTTGGCCAACACCGTACCCCAGGCAGGGTTCATCCATTGGTTAGGCGACGGATTTGCAAAGAAGGGCCCTTGGAAACCCCGAGAAGGAAGGGGTGCATTTGGGAAGACATAGTTGAAAGGGAATTATCAAGAAGGACCAAGTTGAGGATCATATGGGGGTACCTACCAGTTCCCCTAATTCCCTTGGTCTGAATGAAATTGCCCTTGCATAGGATCTCCCTCACTTCCATTATTGCGCTAGTTCCCTCATCTTCCGTTTCCCCTGCCCCTACCATGATTCCTGGCCATGATTTGGATGTCCTCAAACAAAGTGTTCGAGCCCTCCCAGTCAGCAAGGATCATTGAGAGTGGCTTTGGAGTTGGGAGGCTTTGGGGATCTCCTTGATCAAGAACAACCGGGAAGCAATCTGAGTGGGCGAAAGCATGGGCGGCCAGAACAGGTGGGAGAGAGCGAAAACCTTAGGAGACGATTCGCACGCCCCCGAAACACATAGCTGGCCGAAATATTCTTTGATTCCTGCATCTCCATCCAATAGTTTCTCTAGGGACACATCGGCTTTCCCTTTGTTTCTATCTTCCTGACTGACACCACGGGCCCGCTGGAAGGGGGGACATGCGAAGCAAGGGATTTCCCCCACTCTAGTGACTTGTAGCTGGGGTGGCAACCTCACCGAAGGAGTGTGGCGCAACGATGAAGCATTCGGCATCTGTCGGAGAGGGGAATCCAATTGTAATCCAGCTAAAGGGGTTACTTGGGAAGTGGGTTGTCCATGAGGAAACTCATCCACCTCGCAAGCTGCTCGGGATCGATGATTGCGCTTCTCCCCTTGACCACTCCAGTCCATCGATCCTCGTCGGCATGTGGGCGAGCTCTGCCTGGTTGGTTCTGGCTGCAATTATCACTGTAAATTTTCTTCTAGCCTTCTCGAATGCCCATGCTATGGCTAGCCTTGCTCAGTGCATCATTCGAAGTTATGAAGCTAGTTCCTCCTCCGTCAAAGGATGAGAGGAGCTTGGATCCATTTTTGCTCCAGGGAGACACTTGGACAAGCTGAGTTGCAATGGAAGCAAGAGAAGGCATGGAATGTGGTCGCGGATCCAGATCGTGCAACGGTGGCCAACCGAAATAAGAAGGTGCCGACTGGTAGTCACTCGTAGGGGCATCGCCAGGCTCATGGGTCAGAACATCCAAATCACCTCCAATGACAGTTGAATCCAAGACTGAGCCTCTCAGTGGTGGGGAGGGGATTGATTCCTTTACACCTGAGTTGCAGGGTGTTGTTGAGCAATTTCCTCCTGCATCGCTTGCAGCTCATGATCCAATTCGATTGACTTGAGTTCCGCCATGTCCGCCGCAAGTCGCTTCTAGAGAAATTTCTCCTTGACTGTTGCGTACGGATTCAGTTTCTCCAGTATCTCCAAATGCGCGAGAGTCCAAGTGTTGTTCATCAAACTCACCGTGGGATCCCTGACCCACTTCGACGAGCATTGGGGCGCCGCCCATCTCCCTGTCTGTGACCTACTCTGCATGCTCAATTGTAGTCTCCACCCAGAGCGCCAGTGGGTGCGGCACCAACTTGGATGAGCATGATGGAGGCGGTGACACTTGCTCCCTGATGCGCCTCCATCATCGTGTGGCATCCATGTCCATGCGCAGTCTCGTCCCAGATCTGGAACAACTCTGCGCTCCCCCCATATTGTCCTCCCATTCCATGTAGAGACGAGGAACAAGAGCGAGGCGTGGGGAACGAGCGGTGGGACTGGATCTACAGGCGGCGGAGATGGGTGCACGCGACGGCGAGGACGGGGTGTAGTGGATCAGTGGAGCGGGCAGACGAGCAGACAGGGGTGCAAGAGCGATAGCGAGAGTGGCATCACAGAGTGTTGTTCCTAATAAAGCCGCCTAATAAATACTCATGAAATCAGTTTTGCAAATTGCAATTTTTATTCTGTTTCGTTTTGGCACCATTTTCCTTTATAGTCTTCACCCACTTTTTTTCCAAATGATAAATGCTACACGTGTGACATGAAACACTCTTGCCCTGACTTTTCTACAACCAAAGTTGCCATCCAAAAAAAAACACAATTTTTTTTCAGAACTTGCTATCCAAAAGGGAAGTTGCCATTCTTAACATCTAAAGTTGCCATCCTCGAGTCACTAACCTTGCCATCAAAAAACGTTCGGAGTTGCTATCTGTTTGTGCCACACGTGTGACACTTATCGGATCCTTATTTTTGCTTATTAAGAGGCTATCGTAATCATAATTAAAGCAGGTTCTTAGCTGTTATGATCCTGATTAGCAAGTAGGCATTTTGAGCAAGGATGTAATGTAGGAGTAGCATAAATAAATATCTTTAGACTTGTTTAGATTTCCAAGGGACAAACATTCCCCTCATAATTTCTTCGATCATTTGGAAAATGTATTCCTCTAGGTAAATACTGTAATAACCTGGTCGGTTGTACTCCCTCCGTTTTCTATTATAAGACTTTTTAGCTATTTCAAATTATTGACTACATACATACTCTACGAGTGAATTATATACTGTACTAACCTATTTTAGGATTTGGTCGGTTGTACTAGATTCTTATGTTGGCGTTGATATCTATGGCGTGCTACAGACACGGTTCAATCATTTCACACTCCCTCTCATGTTCCCGTACTGATTCGGAGATTTCTCTCACGTACATGTTCTTCGTTCCCTGTTCTTAGAGGAATGCTCTGCATACAGATTTTTCTTATCATTAATAGTCTCACAGCATCATCAGTCAGGAGAGCTGGAAAAGGAATTCAGTTGGACAACTCCGTGTGTTGGATTGGAACGAACCAGTCTACAAAGCCTACACATAACATAGCCCCCATTTCTCAAACTGGGGGAACGCCCATCAGAATGAAAATCTAGGAAACAAAATTCGCTAATCAGTTCGGTCCGGCTAAACCTAAGATTCAGCTCACAGAAGCAAATGCGGCATCTGCCGATGAGTTAGCTTTGAGTTGCCCTTGGTCAGTAGGCAGCCTCCTCAGCAACTTGTACAGGCCGAAAACATTCTTGTGCTCCCATTGGTATGGTATGAAGAACGATCGGTATAGTGCCGGCGAAAGCTCTCTGTCTAGAAATGGTAGCGCTGCCAGTGTCTGGAAGAGTTTGCAAAGTATTATCAGATGCAGAACTCGGATTTTAACGCATTGAGAAGAAGACAGATCATTTAGAGTATCGATTTACCTCCCATGTTGACAGGTCATTTCCACGAGAGGGGTAAGGCCGCCTCAGATCAAGTTCCATCAGTAAGTTGCAGGCTCCAATGTCCTTCAACTGCGACCAAAAAAGTGCAGGCGTTAGAGAGTATTATCAGAGGAAAAGGTGCGTTGTGGAACTTCTAGGAAAGGGGAGTACGTATTGCTTGTCGGAGGCCTTGTTCTTGGTATTGAAATAAGATGGAGCAGCAGTGGTGCCTCCCAGAGTTTCGTTGAAGGGAAATGGGAGAAGGCCTCGGAAACCGTCGTCTATCCAGCGAACTTCGCTGATATAGGAGGGTACGAAGAATGATGAAGGATAGCGGTGCCACTCACTTCCAACACACAGAATAGACCCTGTGCAGAAACAGATTAGGTAGTTAGTTCAAAGAACTTTATGCTGTTAACATATTAGGGATAGTAAAATTTTCGCTGAAGGTTTGCTCGACGCTACATAAATATGCTTACTCGTTAAGTTAACACAACAGCTGCATTTGTAGAACTACTACATCTACAATAAGGCAGCCTTATAGAATGAGGTTACAGAAAATCGTGGTAACAGATGTAATGATGAAAGCCATTATTTTTCTTTAGTGTCTAATGCTACAGCTGATCCGGCCTAATAGCTTCGTATAATAGGCAGGCAAAAGTCATTGCTATAAATGTTGTCTATACACAAGAAACCTGCTTAATGAGCCATATAGTTAGGTCCTTACCAGGCCCAGTATCTTCATGATATTCTAGATGCCGATAGATCTGCAGAGGAGCACCATATCCATTCAACATAGAAAATGTTCGGCTGTGTGAGGTGCACAAAATAAAGCCTAGGATCAAAGGCCGCAGACCCTTCGCTATCTGTCAAATGTATCAGAAAATATAAAACCATCCCCAGTCCCTAAAACACATGAAGTGTGATAAAGAACGCCAAGTTAACCTTCTCAAAAATTGACTGCTCATTTGCATATTTGTCGTGGAAAAAATAAGGAAAGCTGTCAATAACAGAAGCTGCTGCCACACATATCAATGGATAAATTGGATAGAGAAACCTGCACAACAGATTGAGGAAAAGGTGTGGTTTTAGTTTCTATAGCTTTCATGCATGGAGTAACGTTAACCAGCAGGATTAGGACAATATAAAAAAACATCCTTCATATAGTCAATTTTACACAGCACAAACAAGATGTTGTTCCTGTAGATCAAAATAATGATGACAACGATGCGCAAAAAATTTAAAAGAAAATGATGACAACGATATAAAGAAAACTGGTGGTTCTTCTAAATAATTATATACGTACCAGAAAACTCTAATCCAATAGGTTACCAGTAGCAACTAGCAAATAGTCAGAATGATTGCAGCCAAAAAGAAGTCAGAATGGTTGCAGTAAAAAAAAGTCAGAATGGTGTGCATCACGTAAGGACTAGATTGGTCGGTTTGGCTGATCATGGAACACATAAAATTGGTTTCACATAAGCTGATTAAAATTAGATTCATTGAATGTTAAGTTAGATTAAGATAGTTCAAATGTACAACTCAACTGTGTTATTAGAAATGGGTATGCAATAATACAAGAAAACCAAACAAATTGACAAATTTGGAAGCTTATAGGTTAACACACAGTCTGGGAACACCTCACTATTGCATCTGAACTCAGGAAGTTCGCACTGGTTAACTTCTATAATTGTTACTGCAACAGTCAGCAAGCAAGCAATGGAACTGAGGGGATGCAGAGAACATAAATATACTGGAAGAAAAGGCACCCCTTGACGAATCAAATAAAGCTATCTAACCATGCAAGTGATACAGAAGGAGTATACACTACATTGATGCAGCTTCTTTTAAGGCCCAGAAATAGACTAACATAAACGAATATTTCTAGTTGTCTCTGCCCAATGTCTTCAAGAAGAGAAAAATCATTACACTTAAAAGTTGATTTCTTATATTATATTACAAGTTAAACTGATCGATAAGATTGTATTTACACTCTGATGCTTACCTTTCTTCTTTATGCGCCTGCAAAGACATGAAAGCCAACCAAATGTAGACAGGAGAGACAACTATCAACAGATCTGGGGCATAGTTCTTCCTTGCAGATAGTGCAACCCCCACGAATAGCAGAGCCAAAACAAATGCGAAATTGAAGTTATTGAATGCATTCCTGAAGTAGAATGTGGTCCCCTCTGTTCCATACAAGTGACTCTCACCACCACCAAGCACATTATATTTTAGAAGATTGAACACGGATGATGTCCATCTACCATAGCTGTAATAATCAGCAACAACCGAAAGGACCTAGCACAAATTTGTGATAATCATATAAAAATGGACCTTTTCACAACGTAAAATACTGATACTGTAAAGGCTTTACTTACAAGAAGGCATAGTGAAGTCAAAAGTCCAGACAGAAACACCCTTTTAAAATGTCCCCTGAATAATGAGTAAACAGTGACAGGGAGAAACACCAAAATCGAGAAAGGCCAGCCAAGAATTACTCCAGCAGCTGCAACAGCGACTGCACAAGCATACTTCTCTAGAAGGAAGAGTGCCGATGAAAGTGTTACAGCATACATGGAGAACGAACTTGGCAAGAAACCTGCAATACAAATTAAAATAAGATAAAATCAATGTTCTAGTTTGAATAAAAATCTGTAATAGAGCTTCCATATGGACATTGTAATAGAAATTGTGAGATGTCAAACATACTGGTACTAGCAAAGAAGCAGCCACTGGTTAAGCATAGCATTGCAAGGACATAACAAGCAAGTCTCTTTCCATATCTTCTTGAAAGAGCAACTACCAGAACAGTTTCTGTTATAGTCGATAGAAGTCCAAGAAAGATTCTCACAGCGTAAAACACACGAACCTTTACAAGCACAGCAGAATAAGTCAAATGTGATTAGCACTAGACAAAGATAGTGCAACTATAAGGGGGTAATTAGCAGGTCTAACAAATGCAAACAGAATACAGAGTAAAACGCTGCAAACCTTATGTTCACCGCCAAAGATTGATGAAGCAGGACCAGCTACAAGACCATGAATGAAAAGGTACAAATATGACCTAAGAGCATGGTCGGAACTGCAAAAAATATAATTATGGAGAATCAAAATCAAAGTCCTTCTATTAATGTCAATAATACAAAACAAAACAAAACTTGCAGTTAGATTTAGTGTCTAATGTTCTCTGGTTTCTGCACAAATACACATGCAGCCCCGGCCTCTAAATATGTTGGGTGTACTCAGGGGAAATCAGATAATATTGCAGGTCACAAGATATGCCATTACATATCATATATCTATGGAAGAAATATTTCAGCCACAATTGCAGATGCCTCATCGCCATTCCTAATTTGAAATCACTATAATACAATCTTCCATGTGTATAAGACAAGAATATCAGCAACCTAACTTCCATCAAACTGAGGTTCCAACCCCAATGAATGCAGAGCATTGGAACCTTTGTCTCAAACACAAATGCACCTTCCAAATGGCATATTGGCATTTTAGAATAAGCATTGGCAGTACATGTTAGTGAAGTATCAAAACTTAATTTTAAGCTTATTAAGAGATGAATAATATATCACAAGGATTGGCAAGTCAACAAACGATGTCATTAAAATACAGTTAAATTAACCATCAATTCTTAATTTCTGAAACAAACAATGGGCCATTTTCTGTCACTAAACAAATATCTTCTGGGTCGTGATTTCTACATCAAACAGCATCATGATTTCTACATTACTATAAATCAACCTTGAACTGAAGTCATCAAATACAAATAAACTAATGTCGTTTTTTGGCCACTTCTACCACGCATTATGACTTCTTCATCATAATTTCTACCTGTCTAAAAATCTCTGGTGACTTCATCTCAACATTTTTTCCACAAATATTAAGGACGAAACAATGATATTGTTTCCATAACACTGTGAGACCATGGAAACAATTCAACAAACCCCGGCCACATTATCACTGGAACAAAACCTAAAATGTTGCATCTTCGACCCTTCAAATCACCTTGGAAACTCACCAGATAAAACCAAGGCGCTAAGCAAGGCATATGCAGCCCAGGTCAGGAAAGTGTAAACACATTTGTTTTCCACTTGAATCAAAATGAAAGTGTAATCTTACAGTCTGACACATTTAGATGCCTGAGCTGCGAACTTGCAAACTTCACAACTCAGACCAAACCTAGAACACCATGTTTCACAAGTGTTTTAGCTTACTTAGAAGCATAGGTGCTAGACGGCCCCTTTTGGAACAGTAAACCTTCAAAATAACTGAATGAGCAAATGCATACACCCCTCCAAATCCCTTCAATAGTTCAATCAAATGATTCCATCAAATCCTCCGAACCATCCCCACTATACGCGAGCATAGTAACCTGCAGCTACCCCCACACCGTGAAGAAATCAGAGTAAATTATGCCGCACAGTGAAGCGGATCTGTGCATCCCCACCAAAAACCACTGACGGTCACTAGGCAAACCTCCCATCACGGCTCTCTCCTAACCCAAATCAGAGCACAAACCCATACACTCCTAAACCCCTGCAAATCCACTACCACGAATCAAGCAACGAAACGGCCGGTACAGCTAGGGTTTAGACTAGTGGAAGCGAGAGCGGACCTGTACTCCCAGGTCTGGAAGCCGAAGCGGTAGAGGAGGAAGTGGAGGGGCTCCCAGTAGTTGAACACCTCGTCGCAGTCGTGGATCAGGTTGGAGGACGCGCTCATGTGGCGGAGGAGGCCGAGGGCCAGGAACGGGAGGAACCACCGCATGCCCTCCTCCACCTCCTCGCCGTCGGTGCGCCGCCTCCTCTCCTTGGCCTCCTTGGAGTACCCGTCGTCGGTTAGCGGCGACGCAGCCGTGGACCGGCGCTGGCGCGCCGACGAGATCGACATGGCCGGAGCACGGAAACGAGGGTTGGCTCACTTGGTTCGTGTGGCCTTCGCTTCGAGACTCAGACGGCGGAGGAAAAGGGTGAGCGGGACTAGAAGCTTCTGGATCTTTTTGCTCCTCTTTCATCTACTGAATAAGGAAAAATTACAGACGGGTCCCTGACTGGGTGGCTTTTTGAAATGATTCCTTCTCTTTCATTTTCTCTTTCGGCCCTTCTTTTTAGGCTTTTTCTTTAATAAAAACAGGGTCAGGAGCATGGGTTGAAACTTAAACCATAAGCAACAACGATTCCCACTGCTCCCTCCGAGTCTCGATGGAAATTTAAATCGAGCAAGAAAATTTAGGTCATCGATTTAACTAGCAAGCAAAACATGTATATATGACACAAAATATATATATTTAGAAAGTTCATTTGACAATGAATTTAGAGATATAATTTTTATATATACCATATATGTATCGCTAGTCAAATTGAGGACCTAAAATCAGGGGCTGACTTAATTCTTATTCAGAGGGAGTAGTACACTTTAACACATGACCGATGAATTGGCGAGGTCACGTCTTACACATCCACTAGTATGCCACATAGCACTGGAAGTACATATTATCTTTCTTTTCCAGAAAATATGGTTTTATTCATCATGTAATAGTAATGTTATTTACAAATTTTGATGAGATAAAGTCCGAAAAATCATAGGCCAAGTAGATTTCATTAGACAATCAACAACTTAGTTTGTATTGCGGAAAGACTTGCCAAAGATCTCTAATAATTGGATAGACAGCATGGCCCGTCATTGAAGTTGTGTTTGGGTGGTTGCAAGCTATTTCCTTGAATCCTTAAAGGCCAAGCTCCTTCCATTTTGAACCCCTCACCCCTTTTTCCTTCAAGGCTATCTTTGTGAGAGAGATTGTATGGGTTATTGAGAGTGATTTAACTGAAAATTCTTAGAGGAGTTTTACCAACTGAATTTGCTTTGTTTGTTACTCTTGGAGGGTGTGCGCCCGCTGGATTATTAGGAGCCACTTGAGAGTCTTCATGCTTTGTGGGGGAATCAAGAGTTTGTACAAGGTCCAGATATCACTTTCTTTGTGGCCAACTATCCAAACTTCGAGATACATAGTCGAGCCAACCCTTTGCATCCTACTAAACTTCCCTACTTTCTTGCAAGTTTTTTTGGGTGCCATTTTCTTGTTAGCTTGTATGTGTAGGAGGTCCTAACGACCAACCAGATAATTTAAAAACTTGTCAACCCTAAAACTCGGTATAGAAGTTTTTTAGGGGACTATTCAACCCCACCCCCACCCCCACCCCACACACACATGCGCGCGTATCATTACTCCATTCATATCGATCCACACCCCCTTTCACCTTCTTTGAAATAATAACCTAAGAAATGAGCTCGTGAAGGTAGCTATCATGTTTGTGAGGAGGAGATAATAGAGCATATCTACTTTCATTGTCATATAGCTAGATGTATTTGGAGTGTGATAGGGGCTGCTTTTAAATATTTGTGGGGTTGTGGAGGGGGTTGCCAAAATTTGTACATGACACTTGCAGTTCTAATTTCCATGGTAATAAAATATTGTTGATAACATAAGGGATTTTGGATTGTCTTATGGGCAAATTTGAAATATCAAAATGATGCTTCCTTTAACAATAACATCCCGTAGATCTATCACTATTGTTCTTTCAAGTTGCTCATCGGTTGTCGTATTGGGGTAGCCTTCAGGAATTAGAGCCATGAGAACAACACCGAGGGTCGTGGTTGCTATGGCGAGTGGCAGTTGAGACCGCGAGAAACTATAATGCGACTACACTATGTGGTGCTAGCGTGCTACCAACACACGGCAGGACCAACTGAAGGAAATATGCCCTAGAGGCAATAATAAAGTTATTATTTATTTCCTTATTTCATGATAAATGTTTATTATTCATGCTAGAATTGTATTAACCGGAAACATAATACTTGTGTGAATACATAGACAAACTAAACGTCACTAGTATGCCTCTACTTGACTAGCTCGTTGATTGAAGATGGTTATGTTTCCTAACCATAGACATGTGTTGTCATTTGATTAACGGGATCACATCATTAGGAGAATGATGTGATTGACATGACCCATTCCATTAGCTTAGCACCCGATCGTTTAGTATGTTGTTATTGCTTTCTTCATGACTTATACATGTTCTTATGACTATGAGATTATGCAACTCCCGTTTGCCGGAGGAACACTTTGTGTGCTACCAAACGTCACAACGTAACTGGGTGATTATAAAGGAGCTCTACAGGTGTCTCCAAAGGTACATGTTGGGTTGGCGTATTTCGAGATTAGGATTTGTCACTCCGATTGTCGGAGAGGTATCTCTGGGCCCTCTCGGTAATGCACATCACATAAGCCTTGCAAGCATTGCAACTAATGAGTTAGTTGTGAGATGATGTATTACGAAACGAGTAAAGAGACTTGCCGGTAACGAGATTGAACTAGGTATTAAGATACCGACGATCGAATCTCGGGCAAGTAACATACCGATGACAAAGGGAACAACGTATGTTGTTATGCGGTCTGACCGATAAAAGATCTTCGTAGAATATGTGGGAGCCAATATGAGCATCCAGGTTCCGCTATTGGTTATTGACCGGAGACATGTCTCGGTCATGTCTACATTGTTCTCGAACCCGTAGGGTCCGCACGCTTAACGTTACGATGACAGTTTCATTATGAGTTTATATATTTTGATGTACCGAAGTTAGTTCGGAGTCCCGGATGTGATCACGGACATGACGAGGAGTCTCGAAATGGTCGAGACATAAAGATTGATATATTGGAAGCCTATGTTTGGACATCGGAAGTGTTCTGGGTGAAATCGGCATTTTACCGGAGTACCGGGAGGTTACAGGAACCCCCCGGTAACCTAATGGGCCTTAATGGGCCTAGTGGAGGAAGAGGAGAGGAGGCCTAGGGGCTGCCCCCCCCCCCAAGTCCGAATTAGACAAGGAGGGGGGCGCGCCCCCCCTTTCCTTTCTTC
>NC_041384.1:123102017-123108250 GCF_002162155.2 Triticum dicoccoides | reverse complement strand
CGGCCGCACCCCCCCCCCTGGCTCCTTTATATACGGGGGCAGGGGGCACTCCTAGACACAGAAGTTGATCTCCAAGATCGTTCTCTTAGCCGTGTGCGGTGCCCCCTTCCACCATAGTCCTCGATAATATTGTAGTGGTGCTTAGGCGAAGCCCTGCGACAGTTGAACATCAAGATCGTCACCACACCGTCGTGCTGACGGAACTCTTCCCCGACACTTTGCTGGATCGGAGTCCGGGGATTGTCATCGAGCTGAACGTGTGCTAGAACTCGGAGGTGCCGTAGTTTCGGTGCTTGATCGGTCGGGCCGTGAAGACGTACGACTACATCAACCACGTTGTCATAACGCTTCCGCTGTCGGTCTACGAGGGTACGTAGATCACACTCTCCCCTCTCGTTGCTATGCATCACCATGATCTTGCGTGTGCGTAGGGAAATTTTGAAATTACTACGTTCCCCAACAGTGGCATCCGACCCTAGGTTTTATGCGTTGATGTTGTGCACGAGTAGAACACAAGTGAGTTGTGGGCGATATAAGTCATACTGCTTACCAGCATGTCATACTTTGGTTCGGCGGTATTGTTGGACGAAGCGGCCCGGACCGACATTACGCGTACGCTTACGCGAGACCGGTTATCCCGACGTGCTTTGCACAAAGGTGGCTAGCAGGTGTCAGTTTCTCCAACTTTAGTTGAACCAAGTGTGGCTACGCCCGGTGCTTGCGAAGGTTAAAACAGCACCAACTTGACAAACTATCGTTGTGGTTTTGATGTGTAGGTAAGAACGGTTCTTGCTAAGCCCGTAGCAGCCACGTAAAACTTGCAACAACAAAGTAGAGGACGTCTAACTTGTTTTTGCAGGGCATGTTGTGATGTGATATGGTCAAGACATGATGCTAAATTTTATTGTATGAGATGGTCATGTTTTGTAACTAAGTTATTGACAACTAGCAAAATCCTTATGGTTGTCTCTCTATTGCATAAGATGCAAGTGCCCAATAATTGCTTTACTTTATCGCTATGCGATAGCAATAGTTGCAAGAGCAATTGTTGGCGAGACGACCATGTGATGACACATTGATATAGATCAAGATGATGGAGATCATGGTGTCATGCCGGTGACGATATAGATCATGATAGTACTTTGGAGATAGAGATCAAAGGCGCAAGATGATGATGGCTATATCATGTCACATATTTTGATTACATATGATGTTTATCTTTTATACATCTTATTTTTGCTTTGTTTGACGGTAGAATTTTAAGATGATCTCTCACTAATTATCAAGAAGTGTTCTCCCTGAGTATGCACCGTTGCGAAAGTTCTTCGTGCTGAGACACCACGTGATGATCGGGTGTGATAGGCTCTACGTTCAAATACAACGGGTGCAAAACAGTTGCACACGCGGAATACTCAGGTTATACTTGACGAGCCAAGCATATACAGATATGGCCTCGGAACATGGAGACCGAAAGGTCGAGCGTGAATCATATAGTAGATATGATCAACATAGTGATGTTCACCATTGAAACTACTCCATCTCACATGATGATCGGACATGGTTTAGTTGATTTGGATCACGTGATCACTTAGAGGATTAGAGGGATGTCTATCTAAGTGGGAGTTCTTAAGTAATATGATTAATTGAACTTAAATTTATCATGAACTTAGTCCTGGTAGTATTTTGCAAATCATGTTGTAGATCAATAGCTCGGGTTGTTGCTTCCCTGTGTTTATTTTGATATGTTCCTAGAGAAAATTGTGTTGAAAGATGTTAGTAGCAATGATGCGGATTGGATCCGTGATCTGAGATTTATCCTCATTGCTACACAGAAGAATTATGTCCTTGATGCACCGCTAGGTGATAGACCTATTGCAGGAGCAGATGCAGACGTTATGAACGTTTGGCTAGCTAAATATGATGACTACTTGATAGTTTAGTGCACCATGCTTAAAGGCTTAGAATCGGGACTTCAAAGACGTTTTGAACGTCATGGACCATATGAGATGTTCCAGGAGTTGAAGTTAATATTTCAAGCAAATACCCGAGTTGAGAGATATGAAGTCTCCAACAAGTTCTATAGCTAAAAGATGGAGGAGAATCGCTCAACTAGTGAGCATGTGCTCAAATTGTCTGGGTACTACAATCGCTTGAATAAAGTGGGAGTTAATCTTCCAGATAAGATAGTGATTGACAGAATTCTCTAGTCACCATCACCAAGTTAGTAGAACTTCGTGATGAACTATAGTATGCAAGGGATGACGAAAACGACTCCCGAGTTTTTCATGATGATGAAATCGATGAAGGTAGAAATCAAGAAAGAGCATCAAGTGTTGATGGTTGACAAGATCACTAGTTTCAAGAAAAGGGCAAAGGGAAAAAGGGGAACTTCAAGAAAAACAGCAAGCAAGTTGCTGCTCAAGTGAAGAAGCCCAAGTCTGGTCCTAAGCCTGAGACTAAGTGCTTCTACTGCAAAGGGACTGGTCACTGGAAGCGGAACTACCCCAAGTGAGTGGCGGATAAGAAGGATGGCAAAGTGAACATAAGTATATTTGATATACATGTTATTGATGTGTACTTTACTAGTGTTTATAGCAACCCCTCAGTATTTGATACTAGTTCAGTTGCTAAGATTAGTAACTCGAAACGGGAGTTGCAGAATAAACAGAGACTAGTTAAGGGTGAAGTGACGATGTGTGTTGGAAGTGGTTCCAAGATTGATATGATCATCATCGCACACTCCCTATACTTTCGGGATTAGTGTTGAACCTAAATAAGTGTTATTTGGTGTTTGCGTTGAGCATGAATATGATTTGATCATGTTTATTGTAATACGGTTATTCGTTTAAGTAAGAGAATAAATTGTTGTTCTGTTTACATGAATAAAACCTTATATGGTTACACACCCAATGAAAATAGTTCGTTGGATCTCGATCGTAGTGATACACATAATCATAATATTAAAACCAAAAGATGCAAAGTTAATAATGATAGTGCAACTTATTTGTGGCACTGCCGTTTAGGTCATATTGGTGTAAAGCGCATGAAGAAACTCCATGCTGATGGGCTTTTTGGAATCACTTGATTATGAATCAGTTGATGCTTGCGAACCATGCCTCATGGGCAAGATGACTAAGACTCCATTCTCCGGAACAATGGAGCGAGCAACAGATTTGTTGGAAATCATACATACTGATGTATGTGGTCCGATGAATATTGAGGCTCGAGGCAGGTATCATTATTTTCTGATCTTCACAGATGATTTGAGCAGATATGAGTATATCTACTTAATGAAATACAAGTCTGAAACATTTGAAAAGTTCAAAGAATTTCAGAGTGAAGTGGAGAATCATCATAACAAAATAAAAGTTCCTACGATATGATCGCAGAAGTAAAATATTTGAGTTACGAGTTTGGCCTTCAGTTAAAAACAATGTGAAATAGTTTCACTAATCACACCACCTGGAACACCACAGCATAATGGTGTGTCCGAACGTCATAACCGTACTTTATTAGATATGGTGCGATCTACGATGTCTCTTACCGATCTACCACTATCTTTTTGGGGTTATGCATTAGAGACAGCTACATTCATGTTAAATAGGGCACCATCTAAATCCGTTGAGATGACACCATATGAACTATGGTTTAGCAAGAAACCTAAGCTGTCGTTTCTTAAAGTTTAAGGTTGCAATGCTTATGTGAAAAAGTTTCAACTTGATAAGCTCAAACCTAAATCGGAGAAGTGCGTCTTCATAGGATATCCAAAGGAAACTATTGGATACACCTTCTATCACAGATCCGAAGGCAAGACTTTTGTTGCTAAATTCGGAAACTTTCTAGAGAAGGAGTTTCTCTCGAAAGAAGTGAGTGGGAGGAAAGTAGAACTTGATGAGGTAACTGTACCTGCTCCCTTATTGAAAAGTAGTTCATCACAGAAATATGTTCCTGTGACTACTACACCAATTAGTGAGGAAGCTAATGATAATGATCATGTTACTTCAGATCAAGTTATTACCGAACCTTGTAGGTAAACCAGAGTGAGATCCGCACCAGAGTAGTACGGTAATCTTGTTCTGGAGGTCATGCTACTTGACCATGACGAACCTACGAACTATGAGGAAGCGATGATGAGCCCAGATTCCGCAAAATGGCTTGAGGCCATGAAATCTGAGATAGGATCCATGTATGAGAACAAAGTATGGACTTTGGTTGACTTGCCCGTTGTTCGGCAAGCCATTGAGATTAAATGGATCTTCCAGAGGAAGATGGACGCTCATAGTAGTGTTACTATCTACAAAGCTAGAATTGTCGCAAAAGGTTTTCGACAAGTTCAAGGTGTTGACTACGATGAGAGTTTCTCACTCGTATCTATGCTTAAGTCTGCCCGAATTATGTTAGCAATTGCCGCATTTGATGAAATCTGGCAAATGGATAAACAAAACTGCATTCCTTAATGGATTTATTAAAGAAGAGTTGTATATGATGCAACCAGAAGGTTTTGTCAATCCTAAAGGTGTTAACAAAATGTGCAAGCTCCAGTGATCCATCTATGGACTGGTGCAAGCATCTCAGAGTTGGAATATACGCTTTGATGAGTTGATCAAAGCATATAGTTTTATACAGACTTGCGGTGAAGCCTGTATTTACAAGAAAGTGAGTGGGAGCACTACAATATTTCTGATAAGTATATGTGAATGACATATTGTTGATCGGAAATAATGTAGAATTATTCTGCAAAGCATAAAGGAGTGTTTGAAAGGAGTTTTTTCAAAGAAAGACCTCGATGAAGCTGCTTACATATTGAGCATCAAGATCTATAGAGATAGATCAAGACGCTTGATAAGTTTTTTCAATGAGTACATACCTTGACAAGATTTTGAAGTAGTTCAAAATGGAACAATCAAAGAAAGAGTTCTTGCCTATGTTGCAAGGTGTAAAATTGAGTAAGACTCAAAGCCCGACCACGGCAGAAGATAGAAAGAGAATGAAAGTCATTCCCTATGCCTCAGCCATAGATTCTATAAAGTATGCCATGCTGTGTACCAGATCTATTGTATACCCTACACTGTGTTAAGCGAGGGAGTACAATAGTGATCTAGGAAGTAGATCACTGGACAGCGGTCAAAATTATCCTTAGTGAAATAAGGATATGTTTCTCGATTATGGACGTAACAAAAAGGTTCATCGTAAAGGGTTACGTCGATACAAATTTTTGACACCGATCTGGATGACTCTAAGTCTCGATCTAGATACATATTGAAAATGGGAGCAATTAGCTAGAGTAGTTCCGTGCAGAGCATTGTTGCCATAGATATTTGCAAAATACTTACGGATCTGAATATAACAGGCCCGTTGACTAAAATTATCT
The DNA here is from genome assembly GCF_002162155.2 of Triticum dicoccoides. Classification (NCBI taxonomy): domain Eukaryota; kingdom Viridiplantae; phylum Streptophyta; class Magnoliopsida; order Poales; family Poaceae; genus Triticum; species Triticum dicoccoides. The sequence goes on along the minus strand of NC_041384.1, from coordinate 123,102,879 downwards.
CACAAGCAAAACATGATCACATCTTAGTACTCTTTGGGTGTTAATCACATAGCGATGTGAACTAGATTACTGACTCTAGTAAACCCTTTGGGTGTTGGTCACATATCAATGTGAACTATGGGTGTTAACCACATAAAGATGTGAACTATTGATGTTAGATCACATGGCGATGTGAACTAGATTATTGACTCTAGTGCAAGTGGGAGACTGAAGGAAATATGCCCTAGAGGCAATAATAAAGTTATTATTTATTTCCTTATTTCATGATAAATGTTTATTATTCATGCTAGAATTGTATTAACCGTAAACATAATACTTGTGTGAATACATAGACAAACTAAACGTCACTAGTATGCCTCTACTTGACTAGCTCGTTGATTGAAGATGGTTATGTTTCCTAACCATAGACATGTGTTGTCATTTGATTAACGGGATCACATCATTAGGAGAATGATGTGATTGACATGACCCATTCCATTAGCTTAGCACCCGATCGTTTAGTATGTTGTTATTGCTTTCTTCATGACTTATACATGTTCCTATGACTATGAGATTATGCAACTCCCGTTTGCCGGAGGAACACTTTGTGTGCTACCAAACGTCACAACGTAACTGGGTGATTATAAAGGAGCTCTACAGGTGTCTCCAAAGGTACATGTTGGGTTGGCGTATTTCGAGATTAGGATTTGTCACTCCGATTGTCGGAGAGGTATCTCTGGGCCCTCTCGGTAATGCACATCACATAAGCCTTGCAAGCATTGCAACTAATGAGTTAGTTGTGAGATGATGTATTACGAAACGAGTAAAGAGACTTGCCGGTAACGAGATTGAACTAGGTATTAAGATACCGACGATCGAATCT
>NC_041384.1:123078294-123101300 GCF_002162155.2 Triticum dicoccoides | reverse complement strand
ACTCCCGGTAGGAGTAGGACTCCTCCTGCGCGCCTCCTCCTAGGGCCGGCCGCACCCCCCCTTAGCTCCTTTATATACGGGGGCAGGGGGCACCCCTAGACACAGAAGTTGATCTCCAAGATCGTTCTCTTAGCCGTGTGTGGTGCCCCCTTCCACCATAGTCCTCGATAATATTGTAGTGGTGCTTAGGCGAAGCCCTGCGACAGTTGAACATCAAGATCGTCACCATGCCGTCGTGCTGACGGAACTCTTCCCCGACACTTTGCTGGATCAGAGTCTGGGGATTGTCATCGAGCTGAACGTGTGCTAGAACTCGGAGGTGTCGTAGTTTCGGTGCTTGATCGGTCGGGCCGTGAAGACGTACGACTACATCAACCGCGTTGTCATAATGCTTCCGTTGTCGGTCTACGAGGGTACGTAGATCACACTCTCCCCTCTCGTTGCTATGCATCACCATGATCTTGCGTGTGCATAGGAAAATTTTGAAATTACTACGTTCCCCAACACCAACAGCTTGCCATGGGGAATTTTGAAAAGAAAATGTAGAGATTTTTAGGGTTTCTAGAACCGGAGAGGCAAACGGTGAAGTCATCAATGATGTCCTTGATCGCCATGAAGCTATGTTTATTGATGTGCTAGAAGACCATCAAAACACAATAAGGCATTGTCATGAAAAATTTAGTCCAAAACACAACACATGTGAAGAGAAGAACAAAAATATAATAAATACATGGAATAGTAGAATTGAACGATGATGGAGTGGATCTAAACTGTAGGAAAACATAGTAGAAAAAAAATATGCCTTACATATCAAGATGCGTAAGGGGTTAGATCAGATCGTTAACAACTCGGAGTTGTAGTGGAAGAAGAGTTGGTGAAGCAAGTTTGTGCAGATTCTCGCAGCTAGGTAATACCTCCTAGCCGCGAGAATTTTGTCTCTCAAATCGATCCACGGATCGAGCGCTGAATGCAAAGTGCCTCTGTAGGTATCCACACATACCAAAGCAGTGATTCAGCAGAGCATTGCTATCCATAACGAAAGATCCACTAAGAAAACTAGAGAAAGGAGCAGACTAGCAGAGTCAAAGTCTAGATCAATTAGACATGAGAGATAAACTGGGTGCAGGGCGGCAACGGGGCAACCTCCAAGGTTTTGGTGTGTCCTAGGGGGTTGCCCATGCTCCTATATTTATATGTGAAGGCTCAGGGTCGCAACTTAGGGACGGGGCCTCCCCAAAGTCAGTTCACATCACGAGGAGGAGCCTCCTCAGACTCAAACAAGCAACGCCAGAAGCCCTGGCATTTCCAGAAACGTCGGGACTCTTGGTGTTTCTTGTTTGTCCCCCAAGGCATCCATTTGTGCATCGACCTAAGGCATTGTGGACCTAGACAAGGTAGTCGCAGACCAATGGCCCTCCAAAACTATCCAAAAGTTACCAGGACTCTCCCAGGACCTCCCAGAACATTTCTCGGAACATCCGGAACACTTTCTGCGCTAACAAACTCTTCCAGAACCACCAAAAACTCTTTTGGTGCCCATTCTCTCATTCTTCTTCATCTCCTGGCGTTCTAACAAACCACTAAACATTAAATGTCTGACTTCACAGGTTCGGTAAAGTGTAGACATGACCTAGAACTCCTTCCGGTCAATGATCAATAGTGGAACCACGGACATCCATATTGACCCCTACACTCACACAAATCATTATCGAGTGAACATGTAGTTATCGTGTGCTTATTACTTTTTCTTCACGATACTTTATAATTCCCGAGGTGAGATATACCGGCATCCTCGCGAATGAACTACTTGATCACTATGCTAGTTTAATTTCCTCATTACCGATTTTGCTATTTTTCTCCTTCATGTGTGATGAACCACAAGTATAGGGGATCTATTGTAGTCCTTTCGATAAGTAAGAGTGTCGAACCCAACGAGGAGCAGAAGGAAATGACAAGTGGTTTTCAGCAAGGTATTCTCTGCAAGCACTGAAATTATCGGCAACAGATAGTTTTGTGATAAAATAAATCATAACGAGTAACAAGCAAATAAAGTAAACAAGGGGAAGTAAGGTGGCCCAATCCTTTTTGTAGCAAAGGACAAGCCTAGACAAACTATTATATAAAGCAAAGTGCTCCCAAGGACACATGGGAATTGTTGTCAAGTTAGTTTTCATCATGCTCATATGATTCGCGTTTGTTACTTTGATAATTTGATATGTGGGTGGACCGGTGCTTGGGTGTTGCCCTTCCTTGGACAAGCCTCCCACTTATGATTAACCCCTCTCGCAAGCATCCGCAACTACGAAAGAAGTATTAAGGTAAACCTAACCATAGCATGAAATATATGGATCCAAATCAGCTCCTTACGAAGCAACACATAAACTAGGGTTTAAGCTTCTGTCACTCTAGCAACCCATCATCTACTTATTACTTCCCAATGCCTTCCCCTAGGCCCAAGTAATGGTGAAGTGTCATGTAGTCGACGTTCACATAACACCACTAGAGGAGAGACAACATACATCTCATCAAAATATCGAACGAATACCAAATTCACATGATTACTTATAACAAGACTTCTCCCATGTCCTCAGGAACAAGCGTAACTACTCACAAAACATAATCATAATCATAATCAGAGGAGTATTAATTATCATTCAGGATCTGAACATATTGATCTTCCACTGAATAAACCAACTAGCATCAACTACAAGGAGTAATCAACACTACTAGCAACCCACATGTACCAATCTGAGGTTTTGGGACCAAGATCGAATACAAGAGATGAACTAGGGTTTGAGAGGAGATGGTGCTGGTGAAGATGTTGATGAAGATTGACCCTCCCTCGATGAGAGGATCGATGGTGATGACGATGGCGACGATTTCCCCCTCCCGGAGGGATGTTTCCCCGGCAGAACAGCTCCGCCGGAGCCCTAGATTGGTTTTGCCCAAGTTCCGCCTCGAGGGCAGCGCTTCGTCCCAAAAGCTTCCTCTTGATTTTTTCCAGGGTAAAAGACACCATATGGCCAAAGATGGGCACTGGAGGCCTGCCAGGGGGCCCACAAGGTCAGGGGCGCGCCTAGGGGGTAGGGTGCACCCTCCACCCTTGTGGCTGGCTGGTGGCCCCCCTCTGGTTCTTTCTTCGCCTAATATTTTTTATATATTCCAAAAATAATCTCCATGAAGTTTCAGGACTTTAGAAGTTGTGCAGAATAGTTCTCTAATATTTGCTCCTTTTCTAGTCCAGAATTCCACCTGCCGGCATTCTCCCTCTTCATGTAAACCTTGTAAAATAAAGGAGAATAGGCATAAGTATTATGATATTATGTGTAATGACAGCCCATAATGCAATATATATCAATATAAAAGCATGATGCAAAATGGACGTATCAACTCCCCCAAGCTTAGACCTCGGTTGTCCTCAAGCGAAAGCCGATATCGATAAATATGTCCACATGTTTAGAGATAGAGGTGTCGATAAAATAAAATACGGATATGAGGGCATCATGATCATCTTTAGAACAACAACATATATTGTCATAGAATTTCTTATGCTAAAGTAACAATTCATTCCCAAGGTAAAGTATGAATCGGAAACTTCATTGAAAACTAACAAACTATGATCTCGGTCATTGAAGCAATTGCAATTTATCACAACATCGGTAAGAGTCAATATAAGAGCCTTTTAGCAAGTCCACATACTCAACTATCATATAATCTTTCACAATTTCTAACACTCACACGATACTTATGGGTACAAAGTTTCAATCGAACACACAGAAAGATATGGGCTTATAGTTTCGCCTCCCAACTGTTGGAAATATGCCCTAGAGGCAATAATAAAATGGTTATTATTATATTTCTTTGTTCATGATAATTGTCTATTGTTCATGCTATAATTGTGTTATCCGGAAATCGTAATACATGTGTGAATACATAGACCACAACACGTCCCTAGTGAGCCTCTAGTTGACTAGCTCGTTGATCAAAAGATAGTCATGGTTTCCTGACTATGGACATTGGATGTCATTAATAACGGGATCACATCATTAGGAGAATGATGTGATGGACAAGACCCAATCCTAAGCTTAGCTCAAAGATCGTGTAGTTCGTTTGCTGTAGCTTTTCTGAATGTCAAGTATCATTTCCTTAGACCATGAGATTGTGCAACTCCCGGATACCGTAGGAGTGCCTTGGGTGTGCCAAACGTCACAACGTAACTGGGTGACTATAAAGGTACATTATAGGTATCTCCGAAAGTGTCTGTTGGGTTGGCACGAATCGAGACTGGGATTTGTCACTCTGTATGACAGAGAGGTATCTCTGGGCCCACTCGGTAATGCATCATCATAATGAGCTCAATGTGATCAAGTGGTTGATCACAGGATCATGCATTACGGTACGAGTAAAGTGACTTGCCGGTAACGAGACTGAACAAGGTATTGGGATACCGACGATCGAGTCTCGGGCAAGTAACGTACCGATTGACAAAGGGAATTGTATACGGATTGATTGAATCCTCGACATCGTGGTTCATCCGATGAGATCATCGTGGAGCATGTGGGAGCCAACATGGGTATCCAGATCCCGCTGTTGGTTATTGGCCAGAGAGTCGTCTCGGTCATGTCTGCATGTCTCCCGAACCCGTAGGGTCTACACACTTAAGGTTCGGTGATGCTAGGGTTGTTAGGAAGACTTGTATGTGATTACCGAATGTTGTTCGGAGTCCCGGATGAGATCCTGAACATCACGAGGAGTTCCGGAATGGTCCGGAGGTAAATATTTATATATGGGAAGTTGTCATACGGTCGCCGGAAAGGTTTGGGGGCATATCGGTATTGTACCGAGGCCACCGGAGGGGTTCCGGGGGTCCACCGGGAGGGGCCACCTCTTCTGGAGGGCCTTATGGGCTGTATGGAGAAGGGAACCAGCCCAAGTGGGCTGGGGCGCCACACCCCCCTAGGGCCCATGCGCCTAGGGTTTGGGGGAAAGCCTAAGGGGGGCGCCCCCTTGCTTGGGGGGCAAGCCCCCCCCCCCCTTGGCCGCCCCCCCTCTAGATCTCATCTAGACGGGGTGAGGGGAGGGCTGCATACAACATCCAAGGCGCAGCCCCTCCCCTCCCCAACACATCTCCTCCTCCATAAGAGCTTGGCGAAGCCCTGCCGGAGTACTGCAGCTTCACCACCACCACGCCGTCGTGCTGCTGTTGGAGCCCTCTTCCTCAACCTCTCCCTCCTCCTTGCTGGATCAAGGCGCGGGAGACGTCCTAGCTCCGTACGTGTGTTGAACACGGAGGTGCCGTCCGTTCGGCACTAGGTCATCGGTGATTTGAATCACGTCGAGTACGACTCCATCAACCCCGTTCTCTTGAACGCTTCTGCGTGCGATCTACAAGGGTATGTAGATGCACTCCTCTCTCCCTCGTTGCTAGATGACTCCATAGATTGATCTTGGTGATGCGTAGAAAATTTTAAAATTCTGCTACGTTCCCCAACAGTGGCATCATGAGCTAGGTCTATGCGCAGTTACTATGCACGAGTAGAACACAAAGCAGTTGTGGGCGTCGATATTGTCAATTTGCTTGTCGTTACTAGTCTTATCTTGATTCGGCGGCATCGTGGGATGAAGCGGCCCAGACCAACCTTACACGTACGCTTACGTGAGACCGGTTCCACCGACTGACATGCACTAGTTGCATAAGGTGGCTGGCGGGTGTCTGTCTCTCCCACTTTAGTCGGATCGGATTCGATGAACAGGGTCCTTATGAAGGGTAAATAGAAATTGGCAATTCACGTTGTGGTTTTGGCGTAGGTAAGAATCGTTCTTGCTAGAAACCTATAGCAGCCATGTAAAAACTTGCAACAACAATTAGAGGATGCCTAACTTGTTTTTGCAGCAAGTGTTTTGTGATGTGATATGGCCAAAGGATGTGATGAATGATATATGTGATGTATGAGATGATCATGTTCTTGTAATAGGAATCACGACTTGCATGTCGATGAGTATGACAACTGGCAGGAGCCATAGGAGTTGTCTTTATTTATTTATGACCTGCGTGTCAACATAAACGTCATGTAATTACTTTACTTTATTGCTAAAGCGTTAGCCATGGTAGTAGAAGTAATAGATGACGAGACTACTTCAAGAAGACACGATGATGGAGATCATGGTGTCATGCCGGTGACAACGATGATCATGGAGCCCCAAAGATGGAGATCAAAAGGAGCAAATGATATTGGAAATATCATGTCACTATTTGATTGCATGTGATGTTTATCATGTTTTACATCTTATTTGCTTAGAACGACGGTAGCTTATTAAGATGATCCCTCGTAATAATTTCAAGAAAGTGTTCCCCCTAATTGTGCACTGTTGCGAAGGTTCGTTGTTTCGAAGCACCACGTGATGATCGGGTGTGATAGATTCTAACGTTCGAATACAACGGCTGTAAGCCAGATTTACACACGCAATACACTTAGGTTGACTTGACGAGCCTAGCATGTACAGACATGGCCTCGGAACACGGAAGACCAAAAGGTCGAGCATGAGTCGTATAGAAGATATGATCAACATGAAGATGTTCACCGATGTTGGCTAGTCCGTCTCACGTGATGATCGGACATGGCCTAGTCAACTCGGATCATGTTTCACTTAGATGACTGGAGGGATGTCTATCTAAGTGGGAGTTCATTGAATAATTTGATTAGATGAACTTAATTATCATGAACTTATTCTAAAATCTTTACAATATGTCTTGTAGATCAAATGGCCCACGTTGTCCTCAACTTCAACGCGTTCCTAGAGAAAACCAAGCTGAAAGACGATGACAACAACTATACGGACTGGGTCCGGAACCGGAGGATCATCCTCATAGCTGCCAAGAAAGATTATGTCCTAGAAGCACCGCTAGGTGACGCACCTGTCCCACAGAACCAAGACATTATGAACGCTTGGCAGTCACGTGCTGATGATTACTCCCTCGTTTAGCGCGGCATGCTTTACAACTTAGAACCGGGGCTCCAAAAGCGTTTTGAGAGACATGGAGCATATGAGATGTTCGAAGAGCTGAAAATGGTTTTTCAAGCTCATGCCCGGGTCGAGAGATATGAAGTCTCCAACAAGTTCTTCAGCTGTAAGATGGAGGAAAATAGTTCTGTCAGTGAGCACATACTCAGAATGTCTGGGTTGCATAACCGCTTGACTCAGCTGGGAGTTAATCTCCCGGATGACGCGGTCATTGACAGAATCCTTCAGTCGCTTCCACCGAGCTACAAGAGCTTTGTGATGAACTTCAATATGCAGGGGATGGAAAAGACCATTCCCGAGGTATATTCAATGCTGAAATCAGCAGAGGTGGAAATCAAAAAGGAACATCAAGTGTTGATGGTGAATAAAACCACTAAGTTCAAGAAAGGCAAGGGTAAGAAGAACTTCAAGAAGGACGGCAAGGGAGTTGCCGCGCCCGGTAAGCAAGCTGCCGGGAAGAAGCCAAAGAATGGACCCAAGCCCAAGACTGAGTATTTTTATTGCAAGGGAAGTGGTCACTGGAAGCGGAACTGCCCCAAATACTTAGCGGACAAGAAGGCCGGCAACACTAAAGGTATATGTGATATACATGTAATTGATGTGTACCTTACCAGTACTCGTAGTAGCTCCTGGGTATTTGATACCGGTGCGATTTCTCACATTTGTAACTCAAAGCGAGAGCTGCGGAATAAGCGGAGACTGGCAAAGGATGAGGTGACGATGCGCGTCGGGAATGGTTCCAAGGTCGATGTGATCGCCGTCGGCACGCTACCTCTACATTTACCTATGGGATTAGTTTTAAACCTCAATAATTGTTATTTAGTGCCAGCTTTGAGCATGAACATTGTATCAAGATCTCGTTTAATTCAAGATGGCTACTCATTTAAATCCGAGAATAATGGTTGTTCTATTTATATGAGAGATATGTTTTATGGTCATGCTTCGATGGTGAATGGTTTATTCTTAATGAATCTCGAGCGTAATGCTACACATATTCATAGTGTGAATACCAAAAGATGTAAGGTTGATAATGATAGTCCCACATACTTGTGGCACTGCCGCCTTGGTCACATACGTGCCAAACGCATGAAGAAGCTCCATGCAAATGGACTTTTGGAGTCTCTTGATTATGAATCATTTGACACGTGCGAACCATGCCTCATGGGTAAAATGACCAAGACTCCGTTCTCAGGAACAATGGAGCGAGCAACCAACTTATTGGAAATCATACATACTGATGTGTGCGGTCCAATGAGTGTTGAGGCTCGCGGTGGCTATCGTTATGTTCTCACCCTCACTGATGACTTGAGTAGATATGGGTATGTCTACTTAATGAAACACAAGTCTGAGACCTTTGAAAAGTTCAAGGGATTTTAGAGTGAGGTTGAGAATCAACGTGACAGGAAAATCAAATTCTTGCGATCAGATCGTGGGGGAGAATACTTGAGTCACGAATTTGGCACACACACCTAAGAAAATGTGGAATAATTTCACAACTCACGCTGCCTGGAACACCTCAGCGTAATGGTGTGTCCGAACATCGTAATCGCACTCTATTGGATATGGTGCGATCTATGATGTCTCTTACCGATTTACCGCTGTCATTTTGGGGCTATGCTTTAGAGACTGCCGCATTCACTTTAAATAGGGCTCCGTCGAAATCCGTTGAGACGACACCGTATGAATTATGGTTTGGAAAGAAACCTAAGCTGTCGTTTCTAAAAGTTTGGGGATGCGATGCTTATGTCAAGAAACTTCAACCTGAAAAGCTCAAACCCAAATCGGAAAAATGCGTCTTCATAGGATACCCTAAAGAAACTATTGGGTATACCTTCTACCTCAGATCCGAAGGCAAGATCTTTGTTGCCAAGAATGGGTCCTTTCTAGAGAAAGAGTTTCTCTCGAAAGAAATAAGTGGGAGGAAAGTAGAACTTGATGAAGTATTACCTCTTGAACCGGTAAGTGGCGCAGCTCAAGAAAATGTTCCTGAGGTGCCCGCACCGACTAGAGTGGAAGTTAATGATGATGATCATGAAACTTCAGATCAAGTTGCTACTGAACTTCGTAGGTCCACGAGGACACGTTCCGCACTAGAGTGGTATGGCAACCCTGTCTTGGAAATCAAGTTGTTAGACAACGGTGAACCTTCGAACTATGAAGAAGCGATGGCGGGCCCGAATTCCGACAAATGGCTGGAAGCCATGAAATCCGAGATAGGATCCATGTAAGTATGGACTTTGACTGACTTGCCCGATGATCGGCGAGCCATAGAAAATAAATGGATATTTAAGAAGAAGACAGACGCGTATGGTAACGTAACCATCTATAAAGCTCGGCTTGTCGCTAAGGGTTATCGACAAGTTCAAGGGGTTGACTACGATGAGACTTTCTCACCCGTAGCGAAGCTGAAGTCCGTCCGAATCATGTTAGCAATTGCCGCATTCTATGATTACGAGATATGGCAAATGGACATCAAAACGGCATTCCTTAATGGTTTCCTTAAGGAAGAATTGTATATGATGCAACCGGAAGGTTTTGTCGATCCTAAGAATGCTGACGAGGTGTGCAAGCTCCAATGCTCGATTTATGGGCTGGTGCAAGCATCTTGGAGTTGGAACATTCGTTTTGATGAGATGATCAAAGCGTTTGGGTTTACGCAGACTTATGGAGAAGCCTGCATTTACAAGAAAGTGAGTGGGAGCTCTGTAGCATTTCTCATATTGTATGTGGATGACATACTGTTGATGGGAAATGATATAGAATTCTTGGAAAGCATAAAGGCCTACTTGAACAAGTGTTTTTCAATGAAGGATCTTGGAGAAGCTGCTTATATATTAGGCATCAAGATCTATAGAGATAGATCGAGACGCCTCATTGGTCTTTCACAGAGTACGTACCTTGACAAGATATTGAAAAAGTTCAAAATGGATCAGTCAAAGAAGGGGTTCTTGCCTATATTGCAAGGTACGAGATTGAGCACGGCTCAATGCCCGACCACGGCAGAAGATAGAGAAAAGATGAGTGTCATCCCCTATGCCTCGGCCATAGGGTCTATCATGTATGCTATGTTGTGTACCAGACCTGATGTAAACCTTGCCGTAAGTTTGGTAGGAAGGTACCAAAGTAATCCCGGCATGGAACACTGGACAGCGGTCAAGAATATCCTGAAGTACCTGAAAAGTACTAAGGAAATGTTTCTCGTTTATGGAGGTGACGAAGAGCTCGTCGTAAAGGGTTACGTCGATGCTAGCTTCGACACAGATCTGGATGACTCTAAGTCACAAACCGGATACGTGTACATTTTGAATGGTGGGGCAGTAAGCTGGTGCAGTTGCAAGCAAAGCATTGTGGCGGGATCTACATGTGAAGCAGAGTACATGGCAGCCTCGGAGGCGACACAAGAAGCAGTCTGGGTGAAGGAGTTCATTACCGACCTAGGAGTCATACCCAATGCGTCGAGCCCGATGACTCTCTTCTGTGACAACACTAGAGCTATTGCCCTTGCCAAGGAGCCCAGGTTTCACAGGAAGACCAGGCATATCAAGCGTTGCTTCAACTCCATTCGTGAAAGTGTTCAAAATGGAGACATAGAGATTTGTAAAGTACATACGGACCTGAATGTAGCAGATTCATTGACTAAACCTCTCCCTAGAGCAAAACATGATCAACACCAGAACTGCATGGGTGTTCGATTCATCACAATGTAACTAGAATATTGACTCTAGTGCAAGTGGGAGACTGTTGGAAATATGCCCTAGAGGCAATAATAAAATGGTTATTATTATATTTCTTTGTTCATGATAATTGTCTATTGTTCATGCTATAATTGTGTTATCCGGAAATCGTAATACATGTGTGAATACATAGACCACAACACGTCCCTAGTGAGCCTCTAGTTGACTAACTCGTTGATCAAAAGATAGTCATGGTTTCCTGACTATGGACATTGGATGTCATTGATAACGGGATCACATCATTAGGAGAATGATGTGATGGACAAGACCCAATCCTAAGCTTAGCTCAAAGATCGTGTAGTTCGTTTGCTGTAGCTTTTCTGAATGTCAAGTATCATTTCCTTAGACCATGAGATTGTGCAACTCTCGGATACCGTAGGAGTGCCTTGGGTGTGCGAAACGTCACAACATAACTGGGTGACTATAAAGGTACATTACAGGTATCTCCAAAACTGTCTGTAGGGTTGGCACGAATCGAGACTGGGATTTGTCACTCCGTATGACGGAGAGGTATCTCTGGGCCCACTCGGTAATGCATCATCATAATGAGCTCAATGTGATCAAGTGGTTGATCACAGGATCATGCATGGTATGAGTAAAGTGACTTGCCGGTAACGAGACCGAACAAGGTATTGGGATACCGACGATCGAGTCTCGGGCAAGTAACGTACCGATTGACAAAGGGAACTGTATACGGATTGATTGAATCCTCGACATCGTGGTTCATCCGATGAGATCATCGTGGAGCATGTGGGAGCCAACATGGGTATCCAGATCCCGCTGTTGGTTATTGACCGGAGAGTCGTCTCGGTCATGTCTGCATGTCTCCCGAACCCGTAGGGTCTACACACTTAAGGTTCGGTGATGCTAGGGTTGTTAGGAAGACTTGTATGTGATTACCGAATATTATTCGGAGTCCCGGATGAGATCTCGGACGTCACGAGGAGTTCCGGAATGGTCCGGGGGTAAAGATTTATATATGGGAAGTTGTCATACGGTCACCGGAAAGGTTCGGGGGCATATCGGTATTGTATCGGGGCCACCGGAGGGGTTCTGGGGGTCCACCGGGAGGGGCCACCTCTTCCGGAGGGCCTTATGGGCTGTATGGAGAAGGGAACCAGCCCAAGTGGGCTGGGGCGCCACACCCCCCTAGGGCCCATGTGCCTAGGGTTTGGGGGAAACCCTAAGGGGGGCGCCCCCTTGCTTGGGGGGCAAGCCCCCCTCCCCTTGGCCGCCCCCCTCTAGATCTCATCTAGAGGGGGCCGGCCCCCTTCCCCCTTCCCTTATAAATAGAAGGGTGAGGGGAGGGCTGCATACAACATCCAAGGTGCAGACCCTCCCCTCCCCAACACCTCTCCTCCTCCATAAGAGCTTGGCGAAGCCCTGCCGGAGTACTGCAGCTTCACCACCACCACACCGTCGTGCTGCTGTTGGAGCCCTCTTCCTCAACCTCTCCCTCCTCCTTGCTGGATCAAGGCGCGGGAGACGTCCTCGCTCCGTACGTGTGTTGAACACGGAGGTGCCGTCCGTTCGGCACTAGGTCATCGGTGATTTGAATCACGTCGAGTACGACTCCATCAACCCCGTTCTCTTGAACGCTTCCGCGCACGATCTACAAGGGTATGTAGATGCACTCCTCTCTCCCTCGTTGCTAGATGACTCCATAGATTGATCTTGGTGATGTGTAGAAAATTTTAAAATTCTGCTATGTTCCCCAACATCAACCTCTTACCTCAAGGGTAATGTCAACAATAATAGTTTATGAAAACCTACATCCGAGTGGATATCTTTAGAGAGAGCAATTTTATATAATGTCCGGGTCTCTCCAACACATAGAGCTTTCCTAAAGAAAAAGTGTAAAAAGGAAGGGTGATTATCACCATGACTCTTGTATAAGGGTAGAAGATAAAAGTAAAAGATAGACCCTTCGCAGAGGGAAGCAGAGGTTGTCATGTGTTTTTATGGTTGGATGCACAAAATCTTAATGCAAAAGAACGTCACTTTATATTGCCACTTGTGATGAGGACCTTTATTATGCAGTCCGTCGCTTTTATTTCTTCCATATCACAAGTTCGTATAAAGCTTATTTTCTTCACACTAATAGATCATACATATTTAGAGAGAGCATTTTTTATTGCTTGCACCGATGACAACTTACTTGAAGGATCTTACTCAATCCATAGGTAGGTATGGTGGACTCTCATGGCAAAACTGGGTTTAGGGATATTTAGAAGCACAAGTAGTATCTCTACTTGGTTCAAAGAATTTGGTTAGCATGAGGGGGAAAGGCAAGCTCAACATGTTGGATGATTCAAAACAATATAACTTCTATTCGGATGTAAGAAAACATAACTCATTGTGTTGTCTTCCTTGTCCAACATCAACTTTTTAGCATGTCATATTTTAATGAGTGCTCACAATTACAAAAGATTTCCAAGATAGTATATTTATATGTGAGGCCTCTCTTTCTTTATCACTTCCTATTAATTGCAACAATGACCAAAACTATGCTTGTCAACTCTCAATAACTTTTATTCATCATACTCTTTATATGTGAAGTCATTACTTTCCATAAGATCACTATATGATCTCTTTATTTCTTTTTATTCTTTCTTTTATTTAATTTCCTCAAGATCATAACAAGAAAGCAAAGCCCTTGTCTCAAAACTATTCTTTATTATATATCTCAAAGACTCGATTACATAGAGGGAACATAAAGCAAAACTCAAAGCTAGATCATACTAAAAGAACTTTATTCTACTAGATCAAGATATAAACAAAAGGATCGAACTAAGAAAAGCGATAAAGATAAAGATGTGATGGTGATACGATACCAGGGCACTCCCCCAAGCTTGGCAGTTGCCAAGGGGAGTGCCCATACCCATGTATTTAGATCTCTTTTTTGGAGGTGGTGATGAAGGATTTGTTGATGAAGCAGGCTTGTCGTCCAACATCAAACATAGGAGGTTCTCCAACTTACGAGTAATGGCCTTGAGTGCGATGATATGCTCTTGCAACAGAATATTTTCACGAGTTAGATACTTGTTCTGCACTCGAGCTATTTCAATCATCTTGGAAGCTTCAATTTCAGTAGGGGTAAGAAGATTGTAATGAGGTTGAAGGATGTCTTCTTCTTCTGCTGCCGGAGCTTGATCCTCTGCGGCCTTCTTGATCCTATCACCCTTGTTGATCTCCCCAAGTTCTTCTCTCTTCATCTATATCTTCATTAGCCAAGCATCATTGCCTACGTTATTGGAGGAGGGAGACAACATGATGCCCGGCCTTGAAAACTCTGGCAGAAAACATCTTGAAACAAGAACAAGAGATATTTGCGTGGTACGGTGGTCAAAACGCTCAGGACATTATATAATGATTTTTTACCGACCAAAAGAAGTATTGTGCAAGAAAACGGAGTCCAGAGGGCACACGAGGTGGCCACAAGGTTGGGGGGCGCACCCAGTGGTAGGGCGCGCCCTCCACCCTTGTTGTTGCCTCGTGTCTCTTTTGGACTACTTTTAATTTTCCTAATTTTTTAAATATTCCAAAACGGAGGAAATTTATCATTGGAAACGTTTTGGTGTCGGTTTACTTACTGTACCACATACCTATTCCTTTTCGGAGTCTGAAACATTCTGGAAAGTGTCCCTTATGTACTCCTCCGGGGTTATAGTATCAATTATATTTGTCTCAACATTTGTGGGAGTACCTGAGATATAATGTTTGAGTCTTTGACCGTTTACCACCTTCGGATTTTTACCTTCGGCGTTGTTGATTTTTATGGCACTGGAACGATAGACCTCCTCGATAATGTAAGGGCCTTCCCATTTAGAGATAAGCTTTCCTGCAAAAAATCTTAAATGAGAGTTTTATAGCAAAACATGATCACCTACATTAAACTCACGCTTTTGTATCCTTTTATCATGCCATCTTTTAACTTTTTCTTTAAACAACTTGGCATTCTCATAGGCTTGGGTTCTCCATTCATCAAGCAAGCTAATGTCAAATAACCTCTTTTCACCGACAAGTTTGAGATCATAGTTGAGCTCTTTAATAGCCCAATATGCCTTATGTTCTAGCTCAAGAGGTAAATGACATGCTTTCCCATAAACCATTTTATATGGAGACATACCCATAGGATTTTTATAAGTAGTTCTATAAGCCCACAAAGCATCATCAAGTTTCTTAGACCAATTCTTTCTAGATCTATTAACAGTATTTTGCAAAATTAATTAAATCTCTCTATTTCTCAGCTCTACTTGACCACTAGACTGAGGATGATGTGGAGATGTAATTCTATGATTAACATCATACTTAGCAAGCATTTTATGAAAAGCACCGTGAATAAAATGTGAACCACCATCAGTCATTAAATATCTAGGGACTCCAAATCTTGAAAAAATAACTTCTTTAAGCATCTTAATAGAGGTGTTATGATCAGCACTACTAGTTGGAATAGCTTCTACCCACTTAGTAACGTAATAAACAACAACTAAAATATGTGTATACCCATTAGAGGAAGGAAAAGGTCCCATATAATCAAAGCCCCAAACATCAAATGGTTCAATAACAAGTGAATAATTCATAGGCATTTCCTCACGTCTACTAATATTATCAATTCTTTGACATTGATCACAAGATAAGACAAATTTACGAGCATCTTTAAAGAGAGTGGGCCGGTAGAAACCGGATTGCAATACCTTATGTGCAGTTCTATCTCCAGCGTGGTGTCCTCCGTAAGACTCGGAGTGGCACTTGCGTAGAATCTGTTCCTATTCATGCTCAGGTACACAACGTCTAATAACACCATCTACCCATTCTTTATAAAGGTGTGGATCATCCCAGAAGTAATGTCTTAAATCATAGAAACCCTTTTTCTTTTGCTGGTATGTGAAACTAGGTGGTATAAATTTAGCAACAATATAATTAGCATAATCAGCATACCATGGAGTATTATGAGAGGCATTTATGACATTTAATTGCTCATTAGGAAAGCTATCATCAATAGATAGTGGGTCATCAAGAACATTCTCTAACCTAGACAAGTTGTCTGCAACAGGGTTCTCAGCTCCCTTTCTATCAACAATATGCAAATCAAATTCTTGTAGCAAGAGAACCCATCTAATAAGTCTAGGTTTAGCATCTTTATTTTCCATAAGATATTTAATAGCAGCATGACCAGTGTGAACAGTTACTTTGGAATCAACAATATATGGCCTGAACTTATCACATGCAAATACAACTGCTAAAAAATATTTTTCAGTGGTAGCATAATTTCTCTGGGCACTGTGTAGAGTTTTAATAGCATACTGAATAACATTTAATTTCTTATCAACTCTTTGTCCTAGAACAGCACCAACAGCATAATCACTAGGATCACACATAATTTCAAAGGGTAAATTCCAATCAGGTGGCTGAACAATAGGTGTAGAAATCAAGGCTTTCTTAAGTATTTCAAATGCGTCTACACAATCATCATCAAAGACAAAAGGAACATCTTTTTTAAGAGATTAGTGAGAGGCCTAGAAATTTTAGAGAAGTATTTAATAAACCTCCTATAGAAACCAACATGACCAAGGAAACTTCTTATACCTTTGATATATTTAGGACACAACATCTTTTCAATAGCATCTACTTTAGCTTTATCAACTTCAATACCTCTTTCAGAAACTTTATGCCTGTCGGTGTCAAAACCGATGGATCTCGGTAGGGGGTCCCGAACTGTGTGTCTAAGGTGGATGGTAACAGGAGGCAGGGGACATGATGTTTTACCCAGGTTCGGGCCCTCTTGATGGAGGTAAAACCCTACGTCCTGTTAGATTTATTCTTGATGATATGGGTATTACAAGAGTTGATCTACCACGAGATCGAAGAGGCTAAACCCTAGAAGCTAGCCTATGGTATGATTGTCTGTTATTGTGTCCTATGGACTAAAACCCTCCGGTTTATATAGACACCAGAGGGGGCTAGGGTTACACAAGGTCGGTTACAAAGGAGGAGATATCTATATCAGTACTGCCTAGCTTGCCTTCCACGCCAAGTAGAGTCCCATTCGGACACGAGATGGAGTCTTCAATCTTGTATCTTCATAGTCCAACAGTCCGGCCAAAGGATATAATCCGGCTGTTCAGAGACCCCTAATCTCGGACTCCCTCAGTAGCCCCTGAACCAGGCTTCAATGACGATGAGTCCGGCGCGCAATGTTGTCTTCGGCATTGCAAGGCGGGTTCCTCCTCCGAACATATCACAGAAGAGTTTGAATATCAGGATAGTGTCCGACCCTGCAAAATAAATTCCACATACCACCATAGAGAGAATAATATTTCCACAAATCTTAATCTGCTGACACATTTTGGCAACATGATATCATGCCATGGCTCGGTGATTATTCGAACTGTTTTTCTTCAACCAGCTCCACACATAACGTGAGGCGTTTTCTTGACACATCTTGTCAAAGTAGAGATCATGTTCCCCTAATTACGAGATTCTCATCAATATGGTCGTGGGTAACCAACCGCGTCTAGGACTCCTAGATTATAGGCAAGTCCCAAACGGCTACGGAGAGGACGCTTGATATTCACCCTCTTTATAAAGGGATAAGGCTTTTACATCACAGCTCCCAGAAGTGCCAAGTGGGTGGCCGCCCCTGCTTTCCGCTCGGGCCCTCCACCACAACTGATGTCATGGATTAGCAGAGGGCTGAGCTGGGGTCCAGCCAAGGACATGCCTATACTGCAAAGCCGCATTCAAGATCTCTTCGACGGAGATTTCAGTCTGGTTACGGTGATGCAAGTCATGCTGGTTCGTCGAGTCTAGCCTTGCAAATGCCGCCCCCTCCACATGTGGGAGTTCAACCCAGAAGGGCCACGCACTATTCAGAATTTCCTCGGCTTGATGCACGAGGAGATGTACAAATCATTCTTCGGACCCCAAATAGAGTGTCCGGATACTACCGAGGACGTGGGCCTGAGCAGCAACCGTACTGCCGACCAAGTAAGTAATCCTCTAGCCGAACACACCTTCTTTCATTTACCATGATGTCATTATGAGAAATTGCTCTTTGACCAGGACTGGCTAACAAAGGCGAAGATGATTCGGTGTTCGGCCCCCCTTCCTGAGGGTTTGGAGAATCCGGTACTGGAAAAGATGCTCGAGCTAGCACCTTGCCCGGAGCCCTCAAAGGAAGATAAAGGGGGGAGTAATGAGGTCGAAAGCGGGCCCCCATCGCTACCAATTCCAACCGAGGGAATGAGCGCCTCCGTGAAGGAGGATAACCAAGGGGAAGAATCTGACCTTCTCTCGCCCCGGGGAAGGAAGAGGACTGCCTTGAAGATCTGGAAACCAAGGCTTCCAAACGGGAGAAGAAGTCTCCACCAGAGGGTCCTGCCTTGGAGGGTGCTTTTGCCGCACAAAGTTCGCGCGGGGATCAGCCCTCTAACGAGCCATAAGTGATCAAAAAATACTTAATGGTAAAGATATTCTACCTTACTTCCGAGGAAAATAACCGAACCGTTTATCTCGTAGTTTTGATCTTAGCCCTTCTCAACGGAGCTCGTCTTCAGGGGACCTTCTTCCGGAGATGATGGAGAGCGAAACGCCTCCCCGGACTCCCCCACTCAAGAAGCGGGCGACCTTGAAGTGTCATCACGGAGGGCCTCTCCGGATCCGGTGAGGCCAGAAGATAATCCTATAGTCACCCGAAGTCCCCAGCATCCGGCTCTTGAAGAGAGCAAACAAAATAGTCCGGCGCCATCTGGTATGCGGTCGGACGCACTGAGGGATCTGCTAAGGCGGGCAACCATCTCGGAAGAACACCGTATATTGATGGGTACGGTGATGGAAACGATTTCATCCACTGAAGGCGGGTTGCATGACGCCTTTATGAGTCTACTGACGGGCTTTGAGGTACATAAAATGATGTACATTTGTGGTGGTACCGCATATTTTTAGGTGTGCCCTGTGTAGATAGTAGCCCCTGAGACTCTGGTTGTCACCGAGAATGGCGGCAAACAGAGGATCGTAGTCCCAGGTAATAACCATACCGCTTTACGTGCAGGTGATGGAAGCTCCGGTGGCTGGCCGAACTAATGAGTTTGCCGAACTAAAGCGGCAACTGGATGCGGTAGATGCTGACATCGAGCTTGTTAACAAGCGGTTTGACGAGGCACAGGGTAAGTAATGTTTTTCCGGTCAATGTCACATAGCAAGAGCAGTGTGATGCCAGTATCTTTAATATGTTGTGACTGCAGATGGAGCTGCCGCCGTGGAGACCCTTCGGGCAGAACTTGCCCGAGCCAACGAACAAACAAGGGTTAGTAATGCGGCCGCTTTAAAGGCGGCCGAAGAGTTAAGAGCCGAGAAGGCCGCGCATTGCGAGAGGAAAGAAAAGATGGCCAAGATGGTTGTAAAGTTAAAGACACTGCCGACCGTTGCCAGTTCCTTGAAGAATAAAACCGAGCGAAGGCGACAGACCTTGAAAAGGCCACGATGGCGGCCAAAGACACCCGCTCTGCCATGAGGGCAAAGAAGGAAGAGCTGCGTGAAGCTGGTGATATTGTGGCTGGGAAGCCCTTTTTGCTGCGGAGGAAGTTCGGAGATCCGCAGTATGCCCCTCTGGATCGGCTGTGGAGTTCGGCAGACGCATATCTGGATTTGACGGTCAGTGTTGTCGATGCGGCCGAATACTTCCAAGATCAAATAGATTGTGAAGTGGACAAGCTATTCTGGTCGTAGTTTAACGTTCCAGAGCGTCCTCTTCCACTAAATGATTAACTTGCTGAATGGGCCGAACTCAATAGATTGTCCGGACTTGCCATGAGGTCCATCGTAGATCATCTGTGCCCGGGAAAGCCGAAGCCGAACAACTATTTCAGCTTAGTGCACCAGTTCCTTGGTGCGGTGCCGCGCATCAATGCGATGAAGAGGTCGGCGTGCATAGAAGGCTCACGGATGGCCCTTCCCCGTGTCAAAGCATACTGGGCGGAGATGGATGCTACCACTGTTGCGGCGTAGGGTTCGGCAATAGGCCGAGTGGCTGCCGAGCACTATTTTGAAGAAGTTCTTGAGGGTGCTCGTTTGATAGAGGCCCAGTGTAACGCCCCGGATATAACTTTCCCAATTTGTACTCCAACTCTTGCCGTTTCCGGCGTTAAGTTATATTTATTTCTCGGGTTCGGGTCTTCGTCTCCGTGTGTTGTTTTCTTTGTCATGCATCTCATATCATGTCATCATGTGCATTGCATTTGCATACGTGTTCATCTCATGCATTCGAGCATTTTCCCCGTTGTCCGTTTTGCATTCCGGCGCTTCGTTCTCCTCCGGTGGTCATTTCTAGCTTTCTTTCGTGTGTGGGGTTTAAACATTTCCGGATTGGACCGAGACTTGTCATGTGGCCTTGGTTTACTACCGGTAGACCGCCTGTCAAGTTTCGTATCATTTGGACTTCGTTTGATACTCCATCAGTTAACCGAGGGACCGAAAAGGCCTCGTGTGTGTTGCAGCCCAACACCCCCCCAATTTGGCCCAAAACCCACCAAACTCTGCCCCATCATCTAGAGCGTTCGATCATGATCACATGGCCGAAATCTGCACCTCATTTGGACTCTCCTAGCTCCACTTATGCCTATAAATAGCCCCCCCGTTTTCGGATCTCTCTCCTCTTCCCGAAACCCTAAAAGGAAAAAAAAATCAGATCTCCAGCCGCCGGACATGTCCGGAGCCTAGCCGGACACGTCCGCCGCGCCCCCTCGCCCACTCCCCAAGCGCCACGTGGCACCCCAGCTCCCCACCGCCGCCGGCCCGCAGGAGCCCATCTTCGGCCCCCGCGCGAGCGCCACCGGGCCAGGCCGAGCGCCGCCGCCCCGCTTCGTCTCCTCCAACACCGACCGCCGCCCCGCTACTCGTCGCCTCCCCGCCGGTGCCGCGCCACCGCCGCGCGCCCTCGCCGCCCCGGCGACCACGGATCCACGCCGCGCCGCCCTTCTTCCTCGTAGCCGGCGGACGCCACCGCCACCGCCCGGAGCCCGCCCCTCTCCACCGGCCTCGCCTTCCCTCGCCACCGGCTGGCCTCGCCGGAGTCGCCGACCTCGCCGGAGATCTCGGTGAACAGTGCCGGTGCTACAGTGACCTGGATCCGGATCTAGATCCAAAAAAACCCTAACGGTTGACTTTTTCCCTCTCACCCTAATTTTTCGAGAAAACTTTGACCTGCCATATCTCCGCATCCGTAGCTCCGTTTTGGACATATAGTATATCAAAATGTTCATCTCGACGAGTACATCATTTCATTCCATTGCATAATTTGCATTTGAGTTCATCTTGATGCCCGAAATGCTGCTAGAAGGAGGCTTCGGGAGTTAATTGTCAGATCTGCTAGTTCATCTTAGACTTTTGTCATTTTTGCCATGATTGTTGTGTGCGTGATATGCCTCTGAGTCCTTCATATGTGTTGTTAAGCATCTTGTTATCTTTCCAGAGGTGCAACCCATGCATTTTTAGGATGTGTGTGGTGACTTGTGCAAGCTTGCAAAGAGAGGCACCCGGTAAATCTGTTTTCAGGGACTTAGTAGTTTTCACTAAGTCTGGGATTATTTAGTTCATGATGCCATATGTTCTTGCTGTTTTCTAGTGATCCGTGCCTCTTTTGAGGATGATCAGTAAAGGAGTTTTGTTAATCTTGTTATGCTCTATCCATCCATGTCTTTACTTGCAATTATGGAGCACCCTAGCTTTAGTCAATCGAGCTCTACTTTTGCTTCGTGGTGAATCTGGGCAGATCGTCAACTCGTTTGCGATTTTGCCGGCGTTGTTGTGGTTGATCCGTGCATGCTATGCCATTGTTCTTGCCATGTCTAGCTAGCATTTTGTGTCTTCTTAATGGTTATATGCTTGCCTTTCCATGACTTGCACCGTAGTGAGTGCATCGAGCTCGTTTACATGCCTTCGTGAGTTATATTTCAGCATGTCTTAGTTTTCACTAAGTCTGAAAACTGATTGTGTTTTAGCTATGTTCGTGGGCTTGTTAGTATATCTTGTGAACCCTTTTGGCCCCAGGTCACTTTGGGTATTTTGTTAAGCTTGTTGAGTAGCTCCATGCCATGTTCTTCCTTGTCATAATCAGGTCATGTATCATGTTGTTTTGCTGCTCCGAAGAGGGCTTCACGATCTGAAATTTCAGACAAGTGTTAATTTCACTAAGTCTGGAATCTGTTTTGCATTTGCGTTTTTGCCATGCTTGTTTTAACCTCATAATGGATGAATTGGCCGTGGCTCAGTGCTAGTCTTTTGTTAAGCATCTTGTGTGTATCCCTGCCATGTATTTTGTTGTCATGTTTGGTGGCTGTAGCATGTTCGTTTTGTTGCATTTAGATGCCTACTTGCTGTAAATTGCAGACCGGTGTCATTCTTAAAACGCTTGCCATTTCCAAACCGTAACTCCGATTCCAATGATCTTTATATCGTTTTCAAGCGATTTCATCCCCTCTTTCCAGTGGCACACTTGGTTTTCCAAGTTGAGGCCAGGTTCATGCATTTCCTGTCATATCTTGCATTTTGCATCCCGCATAGCATGTCATCATTGCATCTTATTGTTTGAGCTTGCACGTGGTTGATTGTATCCTTGTTGCTTGTTTGTCTTCTTTGGGTAGAGTCGGGAGACAAGTTCACTAACGAGGAGCCCGTTGAGTTTGCTTTTGAGGATCCAGTCAACTCTGACAGCTTTGCAGGCAAGATGATCATACCCTCGAAATCACTACTATCTTTGCTATGCTAGTTTGCTCGCTCTGTTGCTATGCCAATGCTACGATGCCTACCTTTTGCTTGCTAGCCTCTCAATTGCCATGTTGAACCTCTAACCCACCATGTCCTAGCAAACCGTTGATTGGCTATGTTACCGCTTTGCTCAGCCCCTCTTATAGCGTTGCTAGTTGCAGGTGAAGATTGGAGCCGTTCCTTGTTGGAACATTTATTTACTTGTTGGGATATCATTATATTGCTATGTTATC
The DNA here is from genome assembly GCF_002162155.2 of Triticum dicoccoides. Lineage (NCBI taxonomy): Eukaryota > Viridiplantae > Streptophyta > Magnoliopsida > Poales > Poaceae > Triticum > Triticum dicoccoides. Next base: position 123,078,544 of record NC_041384.1, on the reverse strand, counting down.
TTAATGCATCTATATACTTGGTAAAGGGTGGAAGGCTCGGCCTCTCGCCTAGTGTTTTGTTCCACTCTTGCCACCCTAGTTTCCGTCATATCGGTGTTATGTTCCCGGATTTTTGCGTTCCTTACGCGGTTGGGTTATAATGGGAACCCCTTGATAGTCCACCTTGATTAAAGCTTTTCCAACAATGCCCAACCTTGGTTTTATCATTTGCCACCTAGCCTCTTTTTCCCTTGGGTTTCCGGAGCCCGAG